>NW_015558661.1:2043059-2043437 GCF_001515605.1 Sinocyclocheilus anshuiensis | reverse complement strand
CCTGTTCATTAGAAGGGGGTGTCCCAATACTTTTGGCAATATAGTGTACAAGCCAACCTAGCTATTCAAAATCTTTGTCTGCAATTTAATATTGAACTATTACTTTTGCTTTTTGCGTTTTATTTACATAGACTTTCTGTACCACACTATTCTGCTGATATGGAATGAGTTTGACTACTTAATCAGCTATATTAATAGAAATGCTTCACTGGGGCAAACAAAAAAATCTTAAAATAATAAATAGGTTACCCCTTCGCAGCATTTCCAGCAGTATCCAACATTTCTCAATCGTGATCTTACGCAGCTAAATGTGACTATTAGCTTAACAGCTGTATTCCTTGTTTGCTAGCTACCTATGCACATACAGCATACAATGTT
>NW_015558661.1:2033036-2042937 GCF_001515605.1 Sinocyclocheilus anshuiensis | reverse complement strand
ACAGACATGTTTATTGTGTATTATTTTCAACGTGTTTATTGCTAAGTTTAGTGTGTCAAAATAGAAGCGCAGCCATAATTCGCGTGCAGTGTATCTGGTTGCCATGACAACCGCACGCGCTTCCTGCATTGCAGAAATAAGCCGTAATTTTGTTTTATTTGTAACTCTTTGGTAGATACATTTATCATTTCTATTACACTACTACTATACTGTTACTACTAATAAAACAGATCTCTGGGGGCCCCAAAAGTGCGTGGGCCCTTAGAATCGTCCTAACTCCCCCCTTAGTGGTGACCCTGGATGGACAAATGAAGCCTCGTAAAACTGAGGCTTTCCTCTGACTGTTTCGGGAAAAGATTCAAAGCTTCGAGTGTGTCGAAAACAGCGCTATCTGGTGGTTAATAAAAATATAGCGTTCCGTAGGACGAAACATCTACTATGGCCGCTTTCAAAAGCACTGCTTCGTGAAGCTTCGAAACTTTTGCGAATCATTTATTTCGAAACAGTGGTTCAGAGCGCGTATCAAACTGCCAAAGTTACATGAATTCAGTAAACGCCATGGTGTTTCGAGGGCTTCGAAACAGTAAATCATTTTGCGAAGCAATTGGTTCAACTTATTCGAAGCTTCGAAAAGGTTTGTTTCTCCCATCACTAACATCTATCACACATTCCACAGATCGATTCAAGTTAAGTGCACAAATAAAAGCCAAACAGTGTGTGTGTTTGTTAAATTTCTGTCTCTGATCAATTAATTTACCCATTAAAGTGTGCAATTTAATACCAGTACGAATATCAATATGATGTAATAGAAGAATAATGTAGCCTACACATATGAATTGCATATGACAAATATTGAATTTTCCTGAAATTATTATTATTCTTATTATTTGTATGACTGGGTATCTAAAATGTAACGGAATAAGTCCGAATTAAAACTTACTCGTAAAGTAAGATCTGGGGGATCGAACATTCCGACACGCAAAGTGAATCCCCCTACAGTCAGTCATTTTATTTCTGAAAACTCATCTTTGATAATCAAAATGACATAGACTATTCCCATGAAAATAGTTCCATAGTTCTCCATATCTTTAAAGTCCGCATGAAATCAAAATTTACAATATTTATTTTGTTAACGCACATTGCTAGTCTTAAGGTCAACAATTAATCGGTTAAAAAAAACGTTAATCCTCTGAAAAAAAATTGTTTGTGTAGGTAATCTTTAATCAAAATCTGATCACATGCTTCCGCTCTGGAATTGCATGCCTTCTCTGATGACGTCAGTTTGACCACTTGGGCCTGCCTTAGGCAGAATATGCTTAAAGGGTTAGTTTCGCGCATTCATAATAAAATGTGCTTCACATTGCTCCAGGGGGTGAATAAAGGCCTTCTGTAGTGAATCCATGCGTTTTTGTAAGAAAAATATACACATTTCAAACGTAATAAACACTTTTCTCTCACTTCTGTTATCTTTAATACGCGGAAGGCGTTCCGGCGGAAAGCATGTGACGTATGCTCAGCGCGCGCGCCTCTGAGATATGCTAGTCTCACGAGTTTGTTTATAGGAGCAAAGGAAGCAAAGTTTCCTTACTTTAGCAAAGGAAAACCAGTCTCCTCTTGGCTTATATTGAAATCCTCCGACATTTTTCTTTGCAAATCTTAGGTTTGTTCTTCTAATTCGTGACCGCCGTTTTGTTTTGTTGTCTCTCCGCATTCGTCACTAATCACGCAACGCCGACGTGCTACGTCATCCGCCGGCACGGCTTCCACGTATGACAGTTGGCGGAAGATATATAAAAGTGTTTATTACGTTTGAAATATGGATATTTTTCTTACAAAAATGCATGGATTCACTACAGAAGGCCTTTATTCACCCCTGGAGCCATGTGAAGCATGTTTTATTATGAATGCGGGCGCTTTATTTGACGACTTGTGGACTGTTCAACTGCAACACCCGCTGACTGCAATGATAGAGCTTGGAATAGCCAGGACAATTTTTTATATAACTCCGACTGTATTAGTCTGAAAGAAGAAAGTCATATACACCTAGGATGCTTCGAGGGTGAGTAAAACACAAGCCAATTTTCAATTTTGGGTGAACAAACCCTTTAACCATGCCTCTCCAACCGTTACTTTGCTGCGAGCAAAAGATGAGAGGAGGAGCGCAAATATAAAACCCCACCCTTCTGTTTTAGTTGGAAATATGTCACCATACTGAAATAAAGTTGATTTTCACCACAGGGGTGTCTTTAAAAATTACTATTCTACAGTAAATCTGTTTTGTGTAGAATCACATGAGGTTGACTAAATGATGAGATTTTTGTATCCCTGTATAAAAATGATTGTCAGTGTTTTCAAATAATCACCAACAAGTTACAAGGAGGATCACCTCATAAAGAACATTTACTTCAGTAAGGTTTACAATAAATTAAGAATAAAACATAAAATAATTTCCATTCACTGTAAAATGTATTGATTGATCTGTAATGATGACATACTATATCCTGTCCCACTCATATCATAATCAACTACAAAACTAAAAGAAATCTCCAAAAAAAAAAGTAACTTAACCCACACTTGAGTGGACATACTCCACTGATATCGCTTTAGGCTACTCACCAGCTAAGACGATGGCAGAAGAATCAACAGAAAAGTCTCGCTCTAGTCAGTAGTCATAACGTGAATGTTACTGTGTACTGTTGAATTTCAAGTGAATGCTGACGCAAAACGGAAACTGCGGGACTTTCCAACATGCCGCCTCCAGCCCACACATACACATAAAAGTGTGCGTCTCAAACAAAGGCTGCACTACCAGCTGCGTTTTTCCTAGTTCAGTCCTTCAGAGGCTTGAAGGCTAGAGTCCTCCTCGGCATTACACGCTAAAATAGCCTACAAATAATAAAACTTCATTTTGGAAAAATACTTTGTATTACAAATCTTTATATTATTTGGCTTTCTATTAATGTAGGCTAATAATGAATCACAGCCGTCTACAGTCTCCCAGTGGCTTACTTTTTTGGCAGTTTAGTGTTAGTAATTTACAACAAAACAAAAAATAACATCTTTGCTTTCATGTACGAAAACATATTTTTTTGTCTTAGATTTCATAATGAATTCAGACAAGCTCACTGACTCGTTTTTCGTCAGTTTATTTTCGTGAATTGGAATGTGGATTGTGGGTGACAGAAGGATCCTTCAAATCCAGCTGAATGAAGGACGCGAAACGAAGCTGCCTTCCGACTGACACAGTGTTACGAGATTTTCAGTTTCTGAAATGTTTTCTGTCTGAATATTTATGAGTTTCACAGACATGCGGATGGAACTGAGAATTGTAGTTAACGCTCCGCATATCACAGCAGGATTAATGGAGTATTCCAAAACCGGTAACGTAGCCTAATATTTTCAGCGTTGCGCAAACTTATGTTTAAACTACGTTTGTTGATCATTTCGTAACAGTTGATGTTTTTTAACGTTTTGTGCAGTCGTCCATGACTGAATGATTGCAGACATTCTTTGTGTAATGTTAGGATGAAGCACAGCAAACTTCAGCTAGTTTTTATTGATTTCAGTTTGCTGTGCTGTAGCTGCGATGCTTTAAAACTGTGTCTGATGTTGTTATCATTTGAATGCAACAACTGAATCTTGTATCTGATTTAAACATAAAGTTAAGTGGTTTTCATTACCCATTCTACTCTTAGTAATTTAATAATTTAATAAATTTCATAATTTAAAAGTTTAGTGCAGAAGTATCGAATCGGTATCGATATCGACGATACTGCCTTGAAAAATATCGGTATCGTATCGAAAACAAAATAAGGGGTATCGCCCATCCCTACTGACTAATCATTATTAATTTATGCTCCGCCCACTCGAAAGTCTCAGCGACATTTGATGACGTTGCAGCCGAGTCATGCAGCCTTTGAGAAGAACCCATCCAATTTCCTAACTCCTACTAGTTCTTTATTACAAATAAAAATTGACTCAGTTTCATATTTACCTCCGTTTTTCTCTTCCCGACAAAGACAATAAACGTTTTTAGCGCTAAATTTAAACCGCGAAATATTCATAGATATGTATAGGCTATAACTGTTTTTACATCAGGCACAGGGAAATGCAGTTTGTTCATCAAGTCTACCTTCTATTGAACAATTGACATGGGCTAGAAAAATAAAGCTTTATGTTTGAAACATGTTTTGTTTTCAGAATCGTGGGATAATCATAGCTTTAAAATACATAGGCTAATATATGTGGCATCTAACTAATACCATTAGTAGCCTACTGTTAATAGTAAAATTAGTTCTGCAATCCCCCCCCCCTCATTTTGGTTCGTTCCGCGATCCTTGCCATCGTGTGTACACAAAGCGCATACAAACAAAAGGTCAGCATTCACAATTAGAACGTATGATCAATAAATATTTGCTTCGCTTTAAATCTGACTGATGACTAAAACGAACCAGCCATATGCAACATTTATAGGTAGGGAGGAAGACAACCACCCCACGTTTAACGTTTTTTCCCCCACTTTCCCATGTGCTCCTCAATGACAGATATGATAGATGTGATAAATTAGTTGTTTCTCAAGTCTATGATTGTGTAAAGGTTTATTAGCATGTATGAAACTTATAAAGAAAAAATATAAATTCAATCTCTTAAAATAATCACTTGAAATTAATGTTTCAAGCATGACGCTACATTCCAAATGTATTTACAGAATTGCTACATTATATTCTTATTCTTGGAAGTTTTTCATTTTAGGTTTAACTATTCATTTGATTAATGTTCTCCCATCACTTGATTAACATAAATTAAAGGTTGTAGTTCCTAATAATAATAATAATGTCTCAGTGTTTTTATGAGATCTAGGGCCCTTCATTTAAAGTCCCCTATACCAAATGAATGGTATAGAACATACACATGCCTTTTGAATGGATCAATACAGAGGTAAGCAAATGTCTGCTCATTTTCTGTTGCAGATGGGTAGCATAATCCACTGTGATCCTAATAAACAAAAACAGCAATGTTAACATAATTAATAAGGCATGCTGCATCTTTAAGGATAATTGTGCACAAGAAATAAGTTACATACATGAGCAGAAACTTTCAAGATTGTTGTGACCACAGTGATCTCTTTTGTATCTCGATCCTTCTGAACGCTGTAAAAGACATATGAATGAGAATTTATCATATGACAACCAACCATACATTTGTTTGGGTATCTTGGTGAAATGGTAAAGAGGTCATGTGTTAAAAATCAAAATTAAAAAAATGTGTATATCCTATATGATATTACTCCATTAAACATTTTTCCACATTAATGTGTACTCAAGTTTACTTATTTTGGTCCCACATTCATGTGAAATGTTCAAATGGAAAATAATGTCTGTAAAAATCTCACCTGACCAAGTCTTTGTACATCATTTTTGCTGTCTCAACATAGGGATCGATGACATCCTCACATTGGCAAAGTTCACCACCTAAGACCATATGCTTGAACAGTCTAAACAAAAACTCCTGACGATCACTTGGACTGATTATATGATAGTTGTTAGAATCTTCTTCAAGCAAAAGCTGTCAGAGAGCATGCCAAACAACAGAGGTTAAACAAACATTTTGATACAGCTATCAGCCATGTTTGAGAGCATCACTGATAATAGTGAATGATGTAACAATCCATACCATCCTTAACTCATCAAAGTCTGGGTATATTTCATGGTAACATTTGACAATGTGGCCAGATGGATGCAAAATTCCATTTGAGTAAATTGGATTGAATATATCTACTGACACCTTTGTGCATGGGACAACTTCAACATTTACATGTGTGATGTCTCTACCTGTGAATGGGTAAAAAGCCATGAGCCATTTTTAGCCTTCATGAAAGGAGATATAAACATAAAATGACATAAAACATTATAAATGAATTCCAATAACAATATGCCTTATCATCAGAAGTATTAACATACCCAGTAGTGTCCATGATCCAGCAGTATCAAGTACCTTTAAATTGTTCTTCACACATGGATCTTGAAAGAAACTCTGAAAAAATATAATAATTATAATAATGTTGACGTATACTGTTTAATGTTGCTGTGACAAAGAAAGTTGAAGTTCATGTGTGAATATTTACCCAAGCAAAGTCATTGCTTCTATAAGACTGGAAAGATTGGTCAAAGTTGAAGGCCTGGATGTTAATTCGACCTAGCATGGACCTAAAAGGCAATGATGAATTTTAGAATTGGTAACTGAATCTTGTAATTGTAATCTTATGTAATTTTTATCATATGAATGCTACGATAAAGCAGCATTTATCGCAGCATTACGATAAATACACCCCCCCCCCAAAAAAAAAAAAAACCTTTAAAAGCTGATAAAATACCAGTAATGTGTAACTTAAGTAATCGACAACATTTTACCACCCCTCAGTGAAATTCTCCACAGGAAACTACCTAAAGAATCTACAGTGACATATTCGGCTGACATGCAAATAGGTCAGAAATCAAAACAGCTTTACAAGAATCTATTCATTTGGGATTCCCCCTAGATTTTATGGGGTTGATTTTGGAACATCGTATCTGTCTTTAAACACATTACATTGACTAATTAGGAGTGAATAATGTTTCCACATGTTATTATTTAATATCTAAAAATGAAGGTCTTATAGAGATGCAGTGAAAAAAATAAGCTGCAGATGTAAAATGGATATATTTTGCGAGACATCCATTTGCTCAAGGGGTTTTTATTTTATGTTTTTTTTTGTTTTTTTTTCATGGCATTGTTATTTACTGCTCTGCTCTTAGTTGTTTATGATTTGGATAGCAGCCATGTTTTATATAGCATCACAAATCAATTTTAAATTGAATTTCAGTTAATGCTAATATCATTTTCACATTTCTAGTTAATGTGTTTTATGGATGCAGACACTTATGCATCATCTTTTCATTTCATAATCACAATCAGAATGAGTTTTATTGGCAAGTATGGAATTTGTATTGGTGACAGGAGCTTCCAATGCAGAAAAGGTGCATAATACAGACACACACACAGGCAAAAATATAATAAATAGGTAAAGTGGAATAAAATACAAAAATAAAAATAGACAATAAAATTAAATAGAATATAGTACAGCAATAGAAATATAACAACAATACAAAACAACAATATTCTTTTCCAAATTCATCAGTTTTCCTGCGCATTAATTCATAAAGTCTCGGTATTGCATTTCCAATGTCTTACATTTGAATTAATAAAATATTGTCGAGAATCACCACACTGTATTAAGCAGAAATATGTTGATGGGCACAACATTAATGACGCGCCTCTTGTTTCACCGGTAACTCAACAGATTGTCATTGAATTCAGTAAAGTTGCACCTATAGAGCATATTCTTACCATTTCATCAGGAGTCTTGATATCTTGGGATCTTGCCGTAACGTGAATTTTTTGGTAGAAAGCAAATTGAAGGTGAACCCTTGCTCAAACGCAAGTTTCTCTTCCGCCATGTTACCTGTTGTCCACCGGTTACCATGACAACTAAAGACAGTCGCGCTCACGGTGCAAAATGACGCGGGAGCAGAAGGCCTGTTCGCTCCAAGGACGGTAACTAAAGATAACGATAAAGATATAATTTTAAAAATCGTTCTCAGTATTAACGACTAGCAGAACTCACACCGCAGGAATAACGATAAAGGCACAGAGAAACAGTATCATTGGAATCACGTTCAGAATGATTTTTTTCCAGCTGATGAACATTGACATCCAATCAGAGTCAATTTAAAGCGGCAGACGAGCATGGCTTCAGAATAAACAGACGATATCGTCCGCTGGTGTGGACGCTAATAGTTATCTTTAGTTACAGTGCCGTGAAAAGGTTTTTGCCCCCCTTCCTGTTTTTTATTTTATTTTATTTTTTGCATATTTGTCACACTTAAAAGATTCAGATTATTAAACAAATTTTAATATTGCACAAAGGTAATGCAAGTTAATACAAAATGCAGTTTTTAAATGGTGATTTCATTTATTAAGGGAAAAAAGCTGTCCAAACCTGCCTGGCACTACTTGAAAAAGTAATTGCCCCCTAAATCTAATAGCTGGTTCTGCCACCCTTGGCAGCAACAACTGCAATCAAGTGTTTGCGATAACTGGCAATGAGTCTTTCACATCGCTGTGGAGGAATTTTGGCCCACTCTTCTTTGCAGAATTGTTTTAATTCAGCCACATTGGAGGGTTTTCGAGCATGAATGGACTGTTTAAGGTCATGCCACAGCATCTCAATTGGATTTAAGTCCGGACTTTGACTTGGCCACTCCAAAACCTTCTTGAGCCATTCAGAGGTGGACTTGCTGGTGTGTTTATGAAATTTAACTCAGCTTTCTAAAATAATGTGGTTAATCACAGTTAATCACATCTTTCATGATTTAGCAGGAAGGGGCAATTCATTTTTCACGTAGGGGCAGGTAGGTTTGGACAGCTGTGACAAATATGCAAAAAATGAAAAAAAAAAAAACAGAAAGGGGGCAAAAAACTTTTTATGGCACTGTATCTTTCTTGGTGTGAACGGGCCGTAATGCCCAACAGATGGGTTCCTTAAGTGTATACTGAAGGACAATAACATGAAACCCTTTTGATCATGATCAAGAATTTCTGCATAGATGCCAAGAGTACAGTGAAAATTACATATATATATATATATATATATTGATGCATTTGGCATGCTTTTATTCAAAGAAACTTACAGTGAATTCAGTATATAGTTTGAATCAGGCTTATATAAATGGACTAGAATTAGCACAAATTAGCTTTGAAGATGCAATAAATGGTCTATTATAAAGAAAAATATACATTTACCAGTCGAAGTGTTTTGAAGGTAATATATCTTGGTGTGTTTTCATTCTATCATGTCCAGGATTTCCCTGTGTTTCGAAAGGAATGCATTTACGAATGCTGCTCTGGGTCCCGCTGATTCCAACCTCAACAGAAAGAAGTGTCACATTTCAGCATCTGGTTTTCATAGCCAATACAGGATGTTGTCGAAGTGCAATAAAGCAAAAGTACTTTAGAGTGAAACAGAATTGGTCTGGACACTTTTTGTTGAGGTGAGAACAGCTGTTTGTGTTTTTTTTGTGAGGTTTCCTTTCTTTTTCCTTTTTTTTCTTCTGAAGCAAAAAGGCAGTCCGGTCCACAAGAGAATGCTGGAGAAAACTGCCGTCTCATTGGAAGGTGCACATCTTCACACTTTCACATGTGGGACTGCTGCATACACCAAAATGATCTGGATCACTTTATTTCTGCATCTTTTTGCATCATCAGCTGTGGTGAGTGTTGTAAACTTCTCCCTTCTGTAATTAATCTGTAATTAATGTTAATAAACCATAAAGTTTTTATTTAGATTCTTGCAATATTTGCTACAATGCATTAGTATTTCATTCTTATCACAATAAAATACTTTTAAGTCAACATATGGTGCTTATATAACAACTGGAAAAGGGTACTTTTTTAAGTGAAATATATAATTCAGTTTAATGTTAAATAATGCAATAAATCATATTTTAAATTATATTTTACAAATTATTTATATTGTAAATGAATATTTTGTTGTATAATGCAACTTGTGAATATGTAATAATGCGTGGTATATTTTGTGTGTCTTAGAATATTAGCAGTACTAATCGCAATAATCCTGCTATATTGACTGGGGAATCTAAGGACGCCTCTCTTCAAGGCCAAAAAGAGCATTATCACAGAGACGCAGACAAAGACAAATGCACTATGCCATGTGAAATGACTGCAAAGCTAATGCGTGATGAGAAACATTCCTTGTGCAGTAGGTGTTCCATTTTTTTGTGCGCACAGTGCATATGTGCATATGAATATGTGACCCTGGACCACAAAACCAGTCATAAGGGTA
>NW_015558661.1:2027416-2033002 GCF_001515605.1 Sinocyclocheilus anshuiensis | reverse complement strand
TTCAATAATTTACACACGCTTTACATTTACCCTTTGTCACTCTTTTAAACCCACTGTGGTTCTCACAGAGTTTAATGAAGGTTGTTTGTCTTAGGTAACCTCCAGCATACCATAGTGTCATATACAAGAAACACTAGGAAGTTGATCAGAGATCTCATTGATGAACAGCAGAAAGTCTCGGAATTTCTCTCAAGTCAGGTATTCTAACATTTCCAAACTTCCATATCCTCTTCTGCATTCTTCAACATATTGCTTTGATTTCTTTTTCTAGATAATCGAGCTTATGGCCAAAGTAAACACACTCAGTTCAGATGTGCAGAGAAGCAACAGTGACATCTTTTCCGTAAAGCCAATGGAGTCCCACGGTGAGATGATTAACATGCTGTCAAATATTTATCATTTACATATCCTCATAGTGAATTCCCTTTCATTCCACAGGGAAAGACTGTAGTGACATCCAAGAGACGCTAGGTGCCGTTTCTCCAAAAATCCCTAGTGGAATTTATATAATTCAGCCAGAAAACACAGATGTTTCCTTTGAGGAAAGTACCTTCTTTTAGTTTTGTTTAAAAGCTTCCAACCACAGTTATTTTAATCTAAAAGCAAATCAAACATGGTTTTAGGTTTACACATGATGAATTAAGCATCTTAAACAGGTGTTCTGTGAGATGGATTACATGGAGGGTGGATGGACAGTAATACAGAGAAGGACGGATGGTCTCACTGACTTCAAACGAATGTGGTCACAGTACTTGGATGGATTTGGACACTTGCCAGGTAGGCTACCATTAGTCAGTTAATGGGAAAGTTCACCCAAAATTTTTAATTCTGTCATCATTTATCCACCCTTGTTGTTCCAAACCTGTATAAGTTTCTTTCTTCTGTTGAATGCAAAAGAAGATATATTTTTTAGAATGTTAGTAGTTACCAGCAACTGTTTGGTTATCAACTTTCTTCAAAATATCTTCTGTCTTCAACAGAAGAAGGAAACTCATACAGGTTTCAGTCATACAGTTAATGTCTTAATAAAAAACGGGTATTGAATTTATCTGTGTCTCTGAAGGTGAACACTGGTTGGGTTTGAGACAAATCTTCAATATTGTCAATCAAAGAAACACATGCTTCCAGCTGCATGTGTCTCTGGTCTCGCAAGATGACACCACCACCTATGCTTCATACGACAATTTCTGGCTTGAAGATGAAACCAAATTCTTTGCAATACACCTTGGCAGATATGCTGGTAGTGCAGGTCAGCCAATAGCAAATATTATTCCCAATAACACTGCTTTTTTCTTCAAAAAAGCATGGGAAATGCAAATAATGTCCACATATTCCATGTGGGCCTGCTGATGATTAATTTATGAGTTGCACAGTCTAGAAATCTACTGACAAGTTACATTAAATATGCAATCTATCACAGTTTCTCTTTCTTATTCTCTTTCACTTTCCTGCAGGTGATGCTTTTCGAGGGTATGACCAAGAGCAGAATCAAGACACGGCCCCTTTCAGTACCTCTGACGTTGACAACGACGGTTGTTCTCCATTCTGCACTTTTGCTGATAAAGCTGTTGAGAGCTGCAGTGTGAACCAGAACAACACAGGATGGTGGTTTAACCAGTGTGGCAAGGCAAATTTGAATGGCTCACCATTGGACCAAGATCTCTCCACCCAGTCACATATCCACTGGGACACCTGGACCAAAAATGGCACGCTTGTCAAAATCAAATCAGTGACTATGAAAATCAGAAGAGTTGAGATCCCAAATTTAAAATAAATCGCTGAAGCTTCTGAAGCTTTTGCATTAAAGTGGAACAACTTATCATCTGGAGTCACTAAAAACTTGCATTTATGTCTGTGAGCTTTTCTAAAAAAGCAATTTTGGCATTGTGATTTAGTCCACCATGCTTTTTAATCCCGGGTCACAGCCCAAAATATTCATATTATTGTTTCAATATGAATATTTCATCTATTATTGTTATGAATAAAGGGAATTGTGTCATTACTAAAATGTTTTATTTACATGGAACCATGCTAGATTAAACCAAATAATTCAGTCTGAAAGAAACTGTCAAACTATGTGATGGAAATATTTTGTGTAATGGCCTCAGAAGGAGTCAAAAGGGTGTGTTCAACATAGAATGTTCAGAAAAGTGCAGACTAAGAATGCTCAGATCAAAGACCATGTCCCTATGATTAAATAATCCATACTTACCTAAAAAGTGCTTAAAACAGTAGAACTAACAGTCATATGACAAACCAATGACCAGATCAGTATAACCAATTACAGTGAAGAAGACTTGAGTGACATTGATTTTTACTCAACTACTAGGTATAAATGTTCATGCATCCTTCTGTTCAGGGAGTCTCTCTTGGTTGTTGTGACCAGTGGGCTCCCGGCCGTGAATAAAACTTTCATTCCTGCAAAGAGCAACTTGGGAGTCGTGTCTGGTATATGCTGCGCAGCTGAAGAATAGAAGTACTAAAGATTCTACGCTCAAAAGACCACCGCAAAGACAGTGATAGTGTTGGAAAACTAGAGCTGTCCTCGGGCTGAGGTAACAGCGTACAGCTGAGAAGGGCGGTGAGAGTGTATAGATGCTAAAGACCTGTATGCATATGTGTGATTGAGGTAGTGATAGTAGCTTCTTGACGGGACGCCGTCACCATACTTCAGGGAAGTATTGGATTATATTGTAAGTATTCAAGGAATTCAGGGAATTAGCTCGATACTCTAGTTCTTTGTATTGTATTATAAGTATTCGGGGAATTCAGGGAATTAGCCCGAGATACTGTAGTTACTATATTAACAACTGTAGTTGTTTGAGTTGTCCGTGGTGAAGTCAGAGTAATATTGGGAATTTCCACGACAACTATCTCAATTGAGTGTTTGCATGAGATTTTACTCAAAGCCTGTTTCCTCCATTTTCAGAGTAAACATAAAAATGGTAATTGTGAGATAGAGGTTAAAATAAAGTAATATAAAATAAAAATGTGTAAAAATCTATCTTGAATTTAAAATAAAATAAAGTAACACTGTGAGGTATAAAGTCACAGAGGAATAAAGTCACATAATTCCATGAGGTCACAGTTATGAGAAATAAAGTCACAATTTCAAGATATGAAGTCAAAGTCCTGAGAGTTTTGAAGGTTATTACAGTTTACTGAAACTTACACTAAAACTGAAACTAAATACCAAAAATAAAAGCCCTAGAAAAACTAACTAAGAACTAAACTGAAACTATCACACATTGCTTAAAAACGAAGCAGAAATGATCCTTTGATTTTAACATAATTTTTGAAAATGATTTTTGTTTTTAATAATTTGGACTACAGTTAATGAAGTGGGCCCAACAATCCCTAAAATGTAACTGGCCATCATAAAGTTCTACACTATGGATGGCCACCTCCTAAGTCAGAGGCAGGACCTTTAATCAAGCCATAACCTCTTTGATTTAAATCAGGCAGACAAGGATTGACAGTGAAGAGGTAATCAGTGACTGATGGAGAAATACCATTTTAACATTTTATTTATAAACTCTAAATAGGGCTTTTAAAGAATGTCAGTTTAGTTGCACTCTTTGTATGGCAGAATTAAATTATGATAGAAGTTCAACAAGTCTGAATTGCCATCAATGATTAAAGCCCACCCTCATTTGAACAAGTATTAAGATCATCAGAGGACATGCAGTTGTCCATAAATCCATAAAATGCAGGCAAAGTTATGTTATGTTGGACTGAATAAGGAATCATTTTAACAACATTACACAAATTTGTCCCCTGTCAAGTAATTTACTTGTGTGAGAAATAGAAATAAAATAAAAATAAAAATATAAATTAACGTAACTAATAACTAACAAACTTGGCACAATTACGGAAACTAAACTAAAAAATAATTTTAAATTGAAAATGAAATAAAAACAAACTAAATTAAAAACCCTATATTAAACTATAACAACTTTGTTATGAGTAATAAAGTTGCAATTCCAAGATCCAACCACATTGCGACATATAAAGTCACTTTGGGAGATTTAAAGTCGTAATTACAGAAACAAAGTCTCAGTTGCATGATATAAATTCACATTGCTGGTTACACAGTAAAAACCGGTAATGTGTTCCTAAAAATATTTACTGAGGTCTCTCTTAGACTGCATTCATTAAGATTGATAAAAAAGATTTTATGATGTTCTGACAACAAAAAGCTCTTAGGTGACCAGGCACTTTGAAATGAGGGTGCACAGCAGTGTCGCTATTGACGTGGGTGGCCTATTGTTTGTCCTGATTCATTGGTAGGACAGAGATAATTAACATGCTTAAAATAAGCTGCATAGTGTGTGGGCCGCTATTAGCATCACTGTCCTTGGGTAAATATGTCAGTTGTTACGTGTGTATATGTTAAACCATCTGTACTCTGTCTATTTAGAGCAATGAATCCTGCCAAATTTTGTCCTGCCAAAGACTAAACAAAATGTCCAGTTCTGCTGAAGCGTTTCGTGAGCAGGACCTTGCCCTGGGTCTATGTGGGAGTCACCGTGAGAGAGTGGAGGGAAACCAGATAACACTGAACACCATGACAAAAGGGATGATTATTTTAAAAGAGACATGGACAACGGCATTGTCTTCACTTAAAACTCTCTAAGATTAAGAATGCAAAATTTCCTCCCACACTGAAAAAAAAAAGATTTTTCTGAAGTTGTAAATAAAACAGATGAAGTTATTGGAGAATTATTGGAGAATGTTAACAAAGAAAATGCTATTTTGTTTTATTATTTTTCATTTATTTATTGTTAGATACTCTGCCTTTATTGTTACATGCATTACTCGTGCCATTTTTGAAGACGTTTGTGTGTGTGTATATATATAATTTCAGTGTAAATCAGTGCTATGTATTTTATACATTATGTACAGTAATGGCCAAAAGTTTTGGCAGTGACATAAATTTTGTGTTTTGCAAAGTTTGCTGCTTCAGTATTTGTAGATAATTTTTCTACGTGTTTCTATGGTATACTGAAAAACAATGATAAGCATATCATAAGTTTTGAATTGCTTTTATTGGCAAAAAAAAAAGAATGAGTCAATATTTACAGTATTGACCCTTGTTCTTCATAACCTCTGCAATTCACTCTGACATGCTGGATATTAGCTTCTGGTCCAAATCCTGACTGATGGAATGACCCATCCTGACTTTTGGAAGAATTTTTTTTTTTTTCTTTATTCATGGCAGTGTTTTTGGGCAGAATTATGAGAGAACCCACTCCTTCGGTTGAAAAGCAACCCCACACATGGATGGTCTCAGAATGCTTCACTGTTGGCACAACACAGGACTCATGGTAGCGTTCACCTTTTCTCCGAACAATCAAATTTTCAGATGTCCCAAAGAGTCGGAAGGGAGCTTCATAAGAGAAAATAACTTTGCACCAGTCTTCTGCTGTCCAATCCTTGTACTTCCTGCAGAATTTCAGTCTGTCCTTGACGTTTTTCTTATAGAGAAGTGGCTTCTTTGCTGCCCTTCTTGACACCAGGCCGTTGTCCAAAAGTCTTGGCCTCACTGTGCGTGCAGATGCTCTCACACCAACCTGCTGCCATTCC
>NW_015558661.1:2026521-2027090 GCF_001515605.1 Sinocyclocheilus anshuiensis | reverse complement strand
TCAGTCTGCTCTTACAATCTAATTAGTATGATAGTGATTTTACCTGACTAGTACTCATTCACACTTTCACATTTCACATTTCTGGCTAGCATTAATCGATTAGTCGATTAATGCTAGCTGGTCATTTTTTGTCAGGATCAAACAACAGTGAAATTAGTTTTTTTGTGAAAAGTTAATTTTTTGGCCAATGAAGCATTTAGCAATTATTTAAAATGCATCTGATCACTCTACAGTCTAGATTCAAAATAATCTAGAAACAATGTGAATGAACACCACAACTGCTTTAAGCAGCAAACTTTGCAAAACACAACATTTTTGGCCATGACTGTATACAACATAAGTGAATATTAATTAATAAAGGCAAACAAATACGGAATTCAACCCAAGTAAGAAATAATGCTTAAAAAACACAAGGCAAGCAGCGAAACTATTATATTCTTTATTATATTTCTCAGTTCCTATGCAAACCTATGGGGGTGTCGCAACTTTCCTAATCAATGGCTCTGGTTCATGCTAGTGTGAAAATCGAACCATGTTTTTATGCAGCAAACAAGCAATGTTGTAAATGT
>NW_015558661.1:2012887-2023559 GCF_001515605.1 Sinocyclocheilus anshuiensis | reverse complement strand
CTCTGGGACGTCCTGAAGACTTCTTCACTGCAGTCGAACCTCTCTCCTTGAAGTTCTTGATGATCCGGTAAATGGTTCTTTCAGGTGCAATATTCTTTGTAGCAATTTCCTTGCATGTGAGGCCATTTTGATGCAAAGTGATGATGGCTGCATGTGTTTCTTTGGAGGTAACCATTGCTAGCAAGAACACAATGATTGGAAGCGCTTCTTCCCTCCTTTTATAGCAATCAGTCTGCTCTTACAATCTAATTAGTATGATAGTGATTTTACCTGACTAGTACTCATTCACACTTTCACATTTCACATTTCTGGCTAGCATTAATCGATTAGTCGATTAATGCTAGCTGGTCATTTTTTGTCAGGATCAAACAACAGTGAAATTAGTTTTTTTGTGAAAAGTTAATTTTTTGGCCAATGAAGCATTTAGCAATTATTTAAAATGCATCTGATCACTCTACACAATAATCTAGAAACAATGTGAATGAACACCACAACAGCTTAAGCTGCAAACTTTGCAAAAAACAAAATTTATGTCACTGCCGAAACTTTTGGCCATGACTGTATATATATATTTAAAACAATTTTTTTTTTACATCATTTACATGGTGGAATTTTCAGTTCACAGCAAGTGACCTACAGACTTCATTGGAGTGTTTCAATTTAGTCATGGAGTGTCACAATTTATATCTTTTATATTAATATACACAACGTATTAATATCTAATTAATATGTATAAGCTATCATTCAAAAGTTTGTGGTTGGTAAGATGTTTTTAATGTTTTTGAAAGAAATCTTTAATGCTCAGCATGTCACGAACTACTGTGTGGAAGCGAGGAGCACGAAGACGAAGGAAATTTCATTTAACACACTTTAATATTCCAGACAGTGGGTAACACAGGGCAGGCAGGAGAACACATAGCACATAACAAAAACAATACCGGACAAAGGAATCACAGGACAGACTACACTATAAGTACTAACACAAACGAGGGTAATTAACATGACACCAGGAGCCAGGTAGGAGACTGGAGGGACTCGGAGCAGGAGGAGCCAGGCGGGACCCAGGGCACAGCCATGAAGGCGACCCACGGTGGAGCAGACGGAGGGAGGAGCCATGGTGGAGGAAGGGCTGACGACTCCAGGGAGCCGACCGACAGCGGTGGAGCAGGTGGAGGAGGAGCCCTAGGCCGAGACGGAGAGCTGATGAGCCAGGGTGATGAGGAGGACCCAGAGGGCCAAGACGGAACAGATGGCTCCGGCGACCGAGGTGGAGGTAGGGATCCGGAAGGCCGCGGTGAAGCCAAAGGGAAGGAGGAGCCTGACAGAGCCGGAGGGACGAGGCGCAGCCGGAGGAGTGGAGTGCCGAGGCGACAGATGGTCGATGACTGACCAAGGCGGAGCCGGAGGGACGAGGGAGCCCGGCGGAGCCGGTGGACTGACAGGCCATGGTGGAAAGGAGGGAGCTAGGAGACATGGTGGAGCCGCTGGGTCAACGGGCCGAGGTGGAGTCCGGTACTCAGAGGCTGGAGACAGAAACAAGGGATCCTCCAGCCATGACGCCGATGGAGACTGGCAGACCCGCAGTGATCCCACCGCACAGATGGTGGGCTGAGGGTGAGCAGAGGGGCTGCCAGATGACAGCAGTGGAGGAGGCAGGAGCTAGAGGGTGGGTGGGCATTTGTGAGCCTCCGGGCTCTCAGGGCTGGTGTGCCCTGCCCACACACACCAAATCACGACTCCCAGCACCGGGAGCGCGTCAGACAGGGGAACGACAGGGCTGGCAGACAGTTCAGGGCAGACTGGTAAGTCTGAGGAAGGTGGGAGGAGAATGGGCATGTCCGCATATAAATCTGCCTCCCAGTCTATTAAGTCGCCAGAGTCCAGGGGATGCTCACCCTCAGCGGTGGTGCAGTGGGCGGGGCTTCTCTCCAAGCCCTCGCGCTCCCTCACATAGTCCACCAGTGCAGGCTCAGTTGCCGGCTCTCGCACCTGGTCTGAAGTCACTTGAAGCTCTGGCTCCGAGGCGATCCTCAAATCTGTCTCTCCTATAGGCGATGGCTCATCGGTCGTGACGGGCTCTCCATCATCTGTGGGCTCAGGCTCTTGCTCCGCACAGCGGGGTGATGGTGGGCTGGGCTCTGGGTCTGGCTGTGTTTTGGATCGGGGCCAGATGCTCTCCAGACACCGGATAATTGCCTCCCTCCAGCACAGTCCAGTAGTGTCTGGGAGGTCGACGGGGCAGTGGTAATTAGCCCTGATCCAGAACAGTGAGTTCAGTGTGGCGTCATCCAACGCCGTTGACACGGCGAGCTCACAGAACTCCCTCGCATATTCCAAGAAGGGCAGGTCTTTACGGGCTAGGGAGGTGAATTTAGTGGCGGTGTCCATGGAGGGGAGAAAAAAAAAACTATCAAAATACAAGAAAACAAAACGGGGAGAAAAAGGTGGCACTCACTTTTCTTTGTTTTTGTTTTGTTTCTTTGTTTTCTTTGTTTTTTTTCGTATTCTCTCACGAACTACTGCGTGGAAGCAAGGAGCACGAAGACGAAGGAGATTTCGTTTAACACACTAATATTCCAGACAGGGTGGGAAATTGTCATGTAAAAATAAATTACAACTGTTTAGATGCAAGAACCTTGTGTTATAAGATGACTTCAGCTGGGAAAGCTGCTACAATAAAGTATAATATGGCCCTTTTCAGATTATTTACACAGACTAAGGTTTTAGACTTTAAAACATGCAATACAACCATTTATTAAAGGAACTATCTATAAAGTTGCATTGCAACAAGCATGGGCCAAAGGCAGTTGGATGCCTTGTCACTGGAAATAATAAAAAAAAATAGTCTAAAAATAGTCACCCTGATAGTCATCAGTGTCAGGGCCTATCAACATGAGAATAGAAACAAGACAGTGGCTTCCCATGACCTACTGTGTGGGTTACCTTTTGACCCATCGGTTTGGCTCACATACTCAGTTAAGATTTCTGAGGCAGTATACTGAACACTACAGCACGTACGCATTAGTCATGTGGGTATACTGCACACACACACACACACACACACACACACACACACTCAGAGACAGATGGGGGACTGTGGGAGAAAGAATGCCAGAGAGAGGCAAAATAAAGCGAATCAAAAGTGTGATGCCGCCGCTGAATGTACATTGATGATTGGTCAGTCTGGAATTCCATTGAAGCTATTTCCCACAGTTTACAGAGAGCTGGGTGCTCGTAATGAACACACAAGATGTAGAGCTTTATTGGGAGCGCTGAAACAGACCCAAAGGGATTCTACATCTGCACTCCGTAGCTAGGTTTTGATTTTGGAAACTGAAAGCAGATTTTAATCACCGTTCCTAATACAAACAGAGAGGAATATAAAACGAAAGACTTATTTTGAAAGGTGAGGGAGCTGCAGGTGGCATATCTGCGATTTCTTCAGTGATTCTTCATATTGAAAATGTTACTAATCAATGGATTCTGTTATCTGTCTAATGGTGAAATCAGAACTAAATGCTTTAAGCTTCATTGAGTTTGATCAAATAAAACAAGCAAGAAGGAAAACAATTTTTTTTAGATTTCGTAAACCAGCATGAAGATTGTTATATTTCTCATTTATAGCCAATGAGTGGAAAAGAACATTCAGAATTCCTCTGTGCTCTGCACTATCTCAAGACTTAAACGGGATCATAACAAAGGATTGTAGAAGATGGTTACTTGCCAGTGTGTAGCGCACACTCAATCACTCACAGCTGGATGTTTGGATAACAGGATGTGTTAGCTTTGCTGTATTCACATTTCGGACGTGAACTGCCTCAGTTGGAAGTATGAATCAAAGGAGACCTGTTCTGGAGGATGGAAATCAATCAAAGTATCACACAATTGAAAAGAGGAACAGAAGTAAAGACAATCTACTGATGAACGAAGACTTTGGAGAGGACTGTTATGGCAGTTATGGACACTACCATGGGTGAGTTGGTCAAGTTTGTTGTACGTACTGTATGTTTAGTTGCCATTGCCTTCTAAGATAATATATAGTTCAATGTCCTGACCTTAAACTGTCACTCAGTATTCAATTAAATATCTCTCAATTGGTTTGTTCATTTAAAAATGTCAGGTTTAATTAATTTGGCTTTAGAAACTAGTAATGCAATTAAAAAGCTTATCATGCAAAAGTCATTAGCATTAATGCCTGTTTATCATGTATACTATAATGCAATATTAATATAATTTGAATACATTAATGCCTGTTTCATTCTCTTTCTCTATAATTATTAATTAACTTTTAAAGACAATATTAACATTATATTATTTAAATACATAATTTGTTTAGGCAACTTTACACATTACAAGCATGAATATATATTGTGATAATATAATATTTATTAATACAATAATATAACATTCATTTAATATTTAATATGATATTTTATTATATAGATTAGTAATTAAAGTTTTATATAAAATATGTATACATTTGTTTTTAAATAAATATACATCAATAAAATACACAAATACAATTCTGTACAGTGCATAGGCCTATACTGAATATACTGTATATACTATAATGTATAATGAAAAATGACAGTGCAACATTTGGAAGATTGGTAATTGATTATTTTCGAGTATGCACACACACACACACACACACACACACACACACACACACACACACACACACACACACACACACTCAGAGACAGATGGGGGACTGTGGGAGAAAGAATGCCAGAGAGAGGCAAAATAAAGCGAATCAAAAGTGTGATGCCGCCGCTGAATGTACATTGATGATTGGTCAGTCTGGAATTCCATTGAAGCTATTTCCCACAGTTTACAGAGAGCTGGGTGCTCGTAATGAACACACAAGATGTAGAGCTTTATTGGGAGCGCTGAAACAGACCCAAAGGGATTCTACATCTGCACTCCGTAGCTAGGTTTTGATTTTGGAAACTGAAAGCAGATTTTAATCACCGTTCCTAATACAAACAGAGAGGAATATAAAACGAAAGACTTATTTTGAAAGGTGAGGGAGCTGCAGGTGGCATATCTGCGATTTCTTCAGTGATTCTTCATATTGAAAATGTTACTAATCAATGGATTCTGTTATCTGTCTAATGGTGAAATCAGAACTAAATGCTTTAAGCTTCATTGAGTTTGATCAAATAAAACAAGCAAGAAGGAAAACAATTTTTTTTAGATTTCGTAAACCAGCATGAAGATTGTTATATTTCTCATTTATAGCCAATGAGTGGAAAAGAACATTCAGAATTCCTCTGTGCTCTGCACTATCTCAAGACTTAAACGGGATCATAACAAAGGATTGTAGAAGATGGTTACTTGCCAGTGTGTAGCGCACACTCAATCACTCACAGCTGGATGTTTGGATAACAGGATGTGTTAGCTTTGCTGTATTCACATTTCGGACGAGAACTGCCTCAGTTGGAAGTATGAATCAAAGGAGACCTGTTCTGGAGGATGGAAATCAATCAAAGTATCACACAATTGAAAAGAGGAACAGAAGTAAAGACAATCTACTGACGAACGAAGACTTTGGAGAGGACTGTTATGGCAGTTATGGACACTACCATGGGTGAGTTGGTCAAGTTTGTTGTACGTACTGTATGTTTAGTTGCCATTGCCTTCTAAGATAATATATAGTTCAATGTCCTGACCTTAAACTGTCACTCAGTATTCAATTAAATATCTCTCAATTGGTTTGTTCATTTAAAAATGTCAGGTTTAATTAATTTGGCTTTAGAAACTAGTAATGCAATTAAAAAGCTTATCATGCAAAAGTCATTAGCATTAATGCCTGTTTATCATGTATACTATAATGCAATATTAATATAATTTGAATACATTAATGCCTGTTTCATTCTCTTTCTCTATAATTATTAATTAACTTTTAAAGACAATATTAACATTATATTATTTAAATACATAATTTGTTTAGGCAACTTTACACATTACAAGCATGAATATATATTGTGATAATATAATATTTATTAATACAATAATATAACATTCATTTAATATTTAATATGATATTTTATTATATAGATTAGTAATTAAAGTTTTATATAAAATATGTATACATTTGTTTTTAAATAAATATACATCAATAAAATACACAAATACAATTCTGTACAGTGCATAGGCCTATACTGAATATACTGTATATACTATAATGTATAATGAAAAATGACAGTGCAACATTTGGAAGATTGGTAATTGATTATTTTCGAGTAACTTAAGTGCTGTGAATAGTTAAAAACATTTTATGAAATAGAGGCCACAGTACACGCTTTTCATCTGTTTCAATCATAGTGAGAACCTGGCCAGACAGACATTACCCAAGAGCAGAAGGCAGGCCGTGCGAGGGGCAGCCTACATGTTCAATGCCCATCCCAACAGCCTAACCCCAGTAGAGGAACGTTTCCTTGATGCCGCCGAGTATGGAAACATACCTGTGGTGCGCCGAATGCTTGAGGAGATCCCTGAGCTGGACGTTAACTGTGTGGACTACATGGGCCAGAATGCATTGCAGTTGGCGGTGGCAAACGAGCACTTAGAAGTAACAGAACTCCTGTTGAAGAAAGACAACCTGTCGCGTATTGGGGATGCACTTTTGTTGGCCATCAGCAAAGGATACACCAGGATTGTCGAGGCCATTTTAAGCCACAAAGCTTTCGCTGACTCCAAGAGACTCACAGCAAGCCCTAGTCAGGCTCCAATGCATGATGACTTTTTTGCGTACGACGAAGATGGCACTCGCTTTTCTCATGACGTCACTCCAATCATTTTAGCATCTCATTGTCACGACTATGAAATCGTGCACATTCTTCTGGGAATGGGTGCTCGCATTGAGCAGCCACATGACTACTTTTGTGCCTGCAACACCTGCAATTATCATCAAAAGTATGATTCTTTCTCCCACTCCCGCTCGCGTATCAATGCGTACAGGGGATTGGCCAGTCCAGCGTACCTCTCTCTGTCCAATGAGGATCCTGTGTTGGCGGCCCTGGAGCTCAGCAATGAGCTGGCTTCCTTGGCCAATATTGAAAAAGAATTTAAGGTACAGCAATTAAGTCCTAGTGGCAACCAGGCCTGTTTGTCATTTAAAGGGATAGTTCACTCAAACATGAAAATCATGCGTTTTTATTACAAATTAGAAGAATGTACTGGCCATTGTTTTCCAAGTAAATAACTTGAAAGTGAGCACCAGTTCACACATTTCACATTTAGTCATACACATTTTTTGTGTAAGCAGACTGAAATCCTTATTTTAGTATTATTTATATACTTATTACAGTTTTTCTCGATTGCTAACACACTATAACTGATTCATTTGGCCCAATTTTCCAAACCATTCATACAGTTGTCGAAACAAAGACATGTTTCTCAAAACTTTTAACACATTTCACCTGTTTGCACACTCGTTCCAATTTGCTCAGTGTATTCTGCAAAACTCTACACAAAAATGCCATCATTTTGCACAGGTTTAACCATGTTCTCATTCAGAAAACACAAACACACAATATAATTAACTTCACAAGCATCAAAAAATGAACTCAAACAGTGCACATTTATCCATGTGTGAACATTCAGTAGCAAAACTGATGACACAGAATCTTAGTCAGAATCTTAGGATGATATGCACAGGAGCACAAGTGATTATGAGTTTTGGAAAATGAATCCTGGTAGTGGGAGACAAAGAGGAATAGGAGGGGAAAATAAAAATGAAGGGGATGAGGTCAAAGGTCATTTGTTCCTGATGAAATATAAAGCACTATAGTTGAGCATGTTCTTCTGCATGGACTGACCATGAGGAAAGCTGGCCTGCAGGCTCATCTACAGGGTTTTTACACTACTTACACATTACAATTACAGTACATAGTAGCAGCACTTCAGATGAGAGAACTTTCACTATACTTTGTACTGTAAATACTGTAGCACACACCTTCAAACTCGTAACTGTTGAATTGATTTGTAGCCAAGTAGTTCTTACATGTATTTGTGCAGAACTGAGAGTCGACTGTCTAGGGGAGACAGAGAAAGTATTTTTGTCAGAAGACTAAGAAACTGTTATAGTATAACAAATGAGGGTATTATAAGGATATATAAAATGATATTACCAATACTGTAATGCAACTTGGGAGAGGATGATGAATTTATTTATTTATGGTAACTGACAGTATATTCCAGTGTGTGTTTACTGTATATTCTGTTGTTTGGTTTTTGTAATTTTCTCTTCTAGTGCTTTTCATCTACTGTAAGATCACTTTACAGTAGTGTAATGAAAGTAAACTTTTCTTAAAGTTTATTGCTGAATTTTACTGTATCTGCACCCCTCTATTTATACTGCATACTGTAACAAACATTGACTAGCAAAAGGATTCCTGTTTCCCAAAAGCAGGTTTTTGTAGCAGTGTTTTGAATTGATCTCACTAGTGTTCTCTAGGCAGGAAAGTAGTCTGTGCATTTGTCAGGTTTGTATGTCATCTGAGGCCAAAGTTTAAGTCTGACAAAAGAGAATGTGTTTTTGACTAAAATGTTTGACTTTGACCTGGAAGTTTGAAGTTTGCATAAGTTGGTGTGTTGTTTTGAGATTGTGTTTATAGTTGTGAGAAAATGTTTCATGAATTATGTGTTAGCAATTGAGAAAAACTGTAATTTGTGTTTATTTAAATCCAAAGCAAATTACATCTTTGAGCCAGTAGGTGGAGACAAGCGACTGTATTCATGAGTGAATCATTTAAATCATTCACTCAACCGATTTATTCAATTTGAGTGAGTCATTGAATCACTTAAACGACTGATTCAACACTTATACATTCAGTAACCAACCAAGTTACCATTTTTGTGGGTGAATCACTGACTCATTCACTGAATTGGTGTGTTAAAAATTGCAAATTCACTACTGTACAAAACACCACTACTGTGTGTTGCTTGTGGACGCGTAATGGCTATAATCAGGCTTTGTTAAAAGGGCCGTTACAGATTACAGTAACTTCAAATGCTGCCTCTGCTAATTTGGTGACCCTGCTGTTTATCTTTTACTGAGAACAAAATGCTCTTTGGTGTATGAAACATTAGAGTTTGGAAATCACCAGAGTGAATTTGGGTAACATTAAAGCCATTCAGTGTGAAATAGAGGAGGGTAACAGATTTTGGTAACCTGTTATGCTGAATTGTCGGAATTGTTGACCTTGCTGTATATCTGCAACTGTTCACATCAGAGCAAAATGCTTTTTGGGATGTAAAATAGAGGAGGTTAGACATCACCAGAGTGAATATGGCGAACATTACAAACATTCTGTGTAAAATAAAGGCGAGTAACAGATTTCAGTGCTGCCTTGTCAGATTTGGTGACCCATGCACTGCAGTTGCATAGCTGATTTAAATTGTTTTTCTATATAAGTACAAGACAGACGTCTTTGACGTCGTAACGTATCATTACTTTGCTTATGAGAGCCGCATTTATTTGGGACTGATCCCCTGTTGGGACCCCTCTCTGATCAGTGTCCCTGGATTCGTCCTAACTTTCCCCGACTTTATGCCACCTCTTTGTATCACCTCTGTCTTCACAACAACAAATCAGAAGTTATACATTACTATTACTCATTTCATAGGTCCCTAGCATTGTAACTTTTTAAAAATAATTTCTTAAATTGTTGAAGTTCCATGAAATCTAATTATGCATTAGATTAAAATTTAATTAAACCAATAAAGGAAAGTACAGAAAAATTAAAACAGAAAACAGAATTTGGAAAAAATAAAACTGAATTCACAAGGCCCTAAATTTTTTAGTTAAAAAAATGTGGTCACACTTTATTTTAAGGTCCAATTCTCGCTATTAACAAAGCATTAACTACAACTTTTGCCTCAATAAACTATTAATTTGCTGCTTATTATTAGTAAGGTAGTTGTTAAGTTTAGGTATTGGGTAGGAATAGGAATGTAGAATATGGTATTGTGTGCACACTAACTTAACACTTAGAAATGTGACATCCCATTGGCTTTTACTAGGTAAATGGCTTTTAGCACACAAATGTTTCTGCCGTTGGCACCATGCTGATTGTTTCTTTTTCAACTCAACAGCGCTTGAATGGTTATCAGATGTGGTTTGATGTCGTTGGTTTTGTTCGCTAATTAATAATTTGGTTAGTGACACAAATTTGAAGCACTGCTTAGTGAAGATAGAGGTCGACCAATGTATCGGTTTTGCCGATTAATCAGCACCGATAGTTGATTGCTGGAAATATCGGTAATCGACAAAAATCCATGCCGATAGTTTTCCGGGTTGCGTCCATTGCTGGAGTGGCTGAGAAGGGTCTGCTGTCATTACACAGTGCGAGAGCGGCCTCTAGTGGTTGAAATCACTGACAGCACGTGCTATTTGTTTAGACACGTGATACTGCACGCTGAACAGAGCGGGAAACTTCAGACGCGGATTTAAATGCAGCCAACAGAAAATCCTGCCGCGCCACAGAGCGCCATTCACATAGTTTTCCTTTAAATTACATTATATTGGTCCCGAATCGTTGTTAATGTACATAATTAAATGTGTATTGTGCATTTTCAGCAAAACGGTTGGCTTTCTGTGGCTCTAATAAAGTCTGTGTGCTTCATTTATAGAGCTATAATATAGGTCGCGCTTTCTCTTTCC
>NW_015558661.1:2002924-2010698 GCF_001515605.1 Sinocyclocheilus anshuiensis | reverse complement strand
CATTCCAATTTGCTCAGTGTTTTCTGCAAAACTCTACACAAAAACGCCATCATTTTGCACAGGTTTAACCATGTTCTCATTCAGAAAACACAAACACACAATATAATTAACTTCACAAGCATCAAAAAATGAACTCAAACAGTGCACATTTATCCATGTGTGAACATTCAGTAGCAAAACTGATGACACAGAATCTTAGTCAGAATCTTAGGATGATATGCACAGGAGCACAAGTGATTATGAGTTTTGGAAAATGAATCCTGGTAGTGGGAGACAAAGAGGAATAGGAGGGGAAATTAAAAATGAAGGGGATGAGGTCGAAGGTAATTTGTTCCTGATGAAATACAAAGCACTATAGTTGACCATGTTCTTCTGCATGGACTGACCACGAGGGAAGTTGGCCTACAGGCTCATCTACAAGGTTTCAATACTACTTACACATACAATATAATTACAGTACATAGCAGTACTTCAGATGAGAGAACTTTCATTATTCTATGTACAGTAAATACTGTAGTAAATGTTGTACACCCTCAAACTCATTACTGTTGAATTGATTTGTAGCCAAGTATGTACTGTATTTGTGCAGAACTGAGAGACGACTGTCTAGGGGAGGCAGAGAAGTCTTTTGTCAGAAGACTTAGAAACTGCTATAACAAATAAGGATACTACCAATACTGTAATGCAAATTGGCAGAGGATGCTGAATGAATGAATGAATGAATTTATTTATTTATTCATTCATTATTTATTTATGTCTGTAAAGTAACTGACAGCATATCACAATGTGTGTTTACTGTATATTCAGTTGTTTGCTCTTTGAACTTTTCTCTTGTAGTGCTTTTCATTTACTGTAAGATCTCCTTACAGTAGTGTAATGACAGTAAACTTTTCTTAAAGTTTATTGTTGAATTTTACTGTATCTGCACCCCTCTACGAAAAGAGAACATGTTTTTGACTAAAGTATTTGATTTTGACCTGGAAGTTTGAAGTTTGCACAAGTTGGTGTATAGTTTTGAGATCGTGTTTATATAGTTGTGAGAAAATGGTGAATTGTTTCATGAATTGTGTGCTAGCAATCGAGAAAAACTGTAATATATTGAATTAGCTTTTATTTTTGTTTTCAGTTTTAATTTGAATTTATGTTTAACAATAAAAACATTGACTTAAATTTTACCTAATTTTTCACTAAAAATGTCAAATACTGCATTTGCAGATTGACATCAATGTGACATGACCGTTAACTTGAACCATTGTGTGTCGGGTGACCAATAGACATGCTGCTTCTTTGAATACATAAAAGTGCATGTGAGAAATGACAACTAAGTAGAGGAAAAGAATATAAGTGAATAACCAATTATATTTGTTCATCACACAAATCAATCATATAATGTCATAGGACACGGAATATAGACCATAAATTGTATAGACTTATTTCATGATTTACTGTCATTTTGAAACTCGGCGACCAGTACATTCTTCAATACTTCTCTTTTTGTGTTCCACAGAAGAATTTTTACAGAATTTTCATTTTGGTTGAACTATTCCTTTAAATATGTAAAAAGATTGCATGTTCTTTGTAATGATTATCTTCCTCAGAATGAATATAGGAAACTTTCTATGCAATGCAAAGACTTTGTTGTGGGGCTTCTGGACCTGTGTCGGAGTACAGAGGAAGTGGAAGCCATTCTGAATGGTGAAGAGGATGAGACTTTAGAAGTGCCTGGACGACCAAGTCTCATTCGCTTAAAACTCGCAATAAAGTACGAAATGAAAAAGGTAAATACAAAAAAAACCAAAACAGAAATCTCGTAATCTCATAATCTGCTTTGAAATCCCTGTTGAAAAACCATCATATGCTGGTTAGGTATGTTTTGAAGCATGGCAGCTGGTTTAAGATGACCTGAAGCTGGTTAAAAGCTGGTTCTGAGCTGGTCCTGAGCAGAAGCTAGTTGCTCAACCAGGACCAGCTCATGAAGGACCAACTAAGAACCAGCTTTAACCAGCTCAAACCAACTGCCATACTTCAAAACATACGTAACCAACATATGCTGTTTTTTTCAACAGGGATTCTATCTCAATATGCTTCTTTTAATTTATTTGTCCCAAACAGTTTGTGGCCCATCCTAACTGTCAACAACAGCTCTTATCAATATGGTACGAAAACCTGCCCGGACTCAGGCAGCAGACCACCGCCATTAAGTTCCTGGTGGTTTTAGGTGTTGCAATCGGACTTCCCTTTCTAGCAATGGTGTATTGGGTGTCACCATGCAGCAAGGTAAGTATGTTCACACAAAGGTGTCCTGTTTATTTTCTAACACTGGCGAAAATTAGATGTATTACATTTCGAACATACAGTACATGTCTAAAGTATTGAGCAATGGCTTTAACATGAATAATTCAATGAAATCTTTGCTCAGTAAGACTGTTCCCATGGTTGTAAATTATAGCAGTGCTTAAAATATCCACCATATCCTATGAGTCACAGTAATGTTGATAAGCATATCAGGCTGATAAGCAGTAATGTACAAATATGCAATAGAAGAATGTATCCACAGCACATGAAATCTTTTGTTAATCGCACCACAATCAGTAAAAAATCCTGTTACCAACAGATGGGAAAGATCATGCGTGGCCCTTTCCTTAAGTTTGTGGCACACGCGGCCTCCTTCACTATTTTCCTTGGCCTTTTGGTCATGAACGCTGCAGACCGCTTTGATGGGACAAAGCTGCTTCCAAATATGACCATTCATGACTATCCAACGCAGCTGTTTCGTATGAAAACAACTCCCTTTACATGGATGGAAATGCTCATAATTTCCTGGGTCATAGGTTTGTTTCTGACTGATTTTTAACTTGTCAAAGGTTACTACTCTACTACAGTCTGTATTTAGAGAACAAAATGTACAGTTCATTTGCATGTCCCAAGACAAACTGCATGTTGCAACATTCATTTCTGTGTTTTAATGTCCTTTGCACAGGGATGATTTGGGCAGAGTGCAAGGAGATCTGGTCCCAAGGTCCAAGAGAATATCTGCTTGAGCTTTGGAATTTGCTAGACTTTGGAATGTTGGCCATTTTTGTGGCATCCTTCATCTCAAGGATAATGGCTTTCTGGCATGCATCTGTAGCACAATGCTATGTTGATGAGCACTACACTGATTTAACCAATGTAACTTTGCCTTTTGAGGTGGGATACTTCCAGTTGGGTGAGTGATTGTCCTGTCAAGTTAGGAAAAATGTAGTTATACAAAATTACAATTTAACCTATCTGGCTAAATATCTTTTTTGTTCCAGCTCGGATCGACTGGCTCCCGTCTGATCCTCAGTTAGCTTCTGAGGGCTTGTACGCCATTGCAGTGGTCCTGAGCTTTTCTCGAATTGCGTACATCTTGCCAGCGAATGAGAGCTTTGGACCACTGCAGATATCTTTGGGACGAACTGTGAAGGACATCTTCAAGTTCATGGTTATCTTCATTTTAGTCTTTCTGGCCTTCATGATTGGAATGTTCAACCTATTCTCATATTATCGGGGCGCTAAACAGAATGAAGCTTTCACAACGTGAGTAGAAATACAGTTATGGTGATTTTGCCCATTAAAGGCAGGGCAGGTGATTTCGGAAAGGCTAGCAATAGCAAACTAGCTCCCACACTCCCTGCTCAGATGCTAACCAGCGACACGATAAGAGACGGCGTCGGTGGAGGGGTCATTGCAACACTGTCAGATTACCTCATGTCTCATTCACCGGTGAGAAAACATTACAGTACAAAGCACATAATATTACAATAATAACGCCTTCCATTCCCGCTCTGTCTGCAATAGCGTAATGGACCTCGCTGATGACGTATAATGTCTGCGAGAACAGGTTGTGAAGAGGTATGTAAATACATACGTTGACAGGCAGGTTGGACAGCGTATTGTAAACTTCAGACCGAGGAATATGATTGGATGAACATTTTATGGTCCTACGCCTTCCACAGATGATATAAATACATAAATACATTTAGACCACTTAACTTAGTGATTGCTATAGGGATGTGAAGAGACTTTCAACCAGCATAACAAAAATGTTTTTTAACCAAATCACCTACCCTGCCTTTAAGCCATGTTCTTGAATCATCATCTTTTCTTGATCCTGGTACAACACTATTATTAAAGAGACAAAGTCATAAGTATAATTATCATTTACTACTCTTATAATAAGAGGAAAATATAAGATAGATAGATAGATAGATAGATAGATAGATAGATAGATTCAGCTTTGCCATCACAGGAATAAACTACATTTTAAAATACATTAAAATAGAATACATTTATTCTAAATTGTAATAATATTTCACAATATTGTTTTTTTTTTGTTTGTTTTTTTTTCAAACAAATGCAGCTTTGGTGAGCATAAGAGTCTTCTTTCAAAAACCTTAAAAAATCGTTCCGACCCCAAATTTTTTGAACAGTAGTTTAAATACACAGTGAATTGATCCATGAACATGTCGTAGTTGGCTAAATAAATGCACTTCTTATGAGAAAAGGAAATGTTTCTCAATTTTAACTTCCTTCAATAAATATATATCTTCTCCCTATGTCTCTGTAGTGTAGAGGAAAGCTTCAAAACATTGTTTTGGGCAATATTTGGCCTTTCTGAAGTCAAATCAGTAGTCGTGAACAATGGACACAAGTTCATCGAAAACATTGGCTATGTTCTCTATGGAGTTTACAATGTCACAGTGGTCATCGTCCTACTCAACATGCTCATTGCTATGATCAACAATTCCTTTCAGGAGATTGAGGTACTTGATGTCTTCTTAGTTAATGTCTTGATATTTCTTTTGAAGAGCTGCTGACATGATAAATCTGCTGACATGGAATCTGTAAATCCGTATTTAAGACTTTGTGCTGATGAAGCACCTCAGTGTAGAGTTTTTGCATATTATGGAAAAAAACAACCTTATCTCCTCAGAATGGGCTAATTAGTTTGACTGCTTAATTAGTTTTAACTGAATTAAACCATTTTCTTTCACATCTCGTACCTCTGCACATTAGTGTTTCCTGGCTTCTTGCAGGATGATGCAGATGTGGAGTGGAAGTTCGCCCGGTCCAAGCTTTGGTTCACCTACTTTGAGGAGGGCCGGACTCTCCCTGTGCCTTTTAACTTGGTTCCCAGTCCCAAATCTGTTGTGGGTGTGGTTATGGGGGCTAAGGGTCTTTTGCAGGAGCTTTTCAACAGACACAAAGCCATTATGAAGGGGTCTGAGCTCAGTGAGGTGAGGAAAATCCCCTCTAATTCTACATTACAGTAAGAAAATTCAGTGTGACACTCATAATAAACAAATCCATTTATATTGCTCTTGTGATTTGTTGGATCGTAATTCAGTTGGGACAGAGCAAAACTTGCCAGGACAAATCTCTTCCTAGCTCCAGTCGATATCAGGCATGTTTACTTCCATTTTTATGCTATACATAATGTTTATCATAGATCTGAATATGGTTCATATTTGCTTGTTTGCAATTTGACATTGAATTTACTGCATTTAATCTGTACAGAAAATTATGAAGCGTCTTGTTAAGCGATATATCATCAAAGCTCAAAATGACAAAGAATGTGATGAAGTCAATGAAGGTGAGTGGATTTAAGCTTTCATAAAAGGAATAATTCACAAAATATATACAGTGGTGGCCAAAATTATTAGAACACCTGACAGATCTGAAAATATTGACCTTTTTTGCCTCCAAAACATGATTTAATTTCATAATGTTCATGAAACGTGCAGATGGTTGTTCTGAGCACAACAAATGTCAGATGAAGTGAGTCGTACTGTTTTTATTCAATTTTAAATGTAATATTTGGTATGTCCACCTTTTGCAGCAATAATTGCAGCACATCTCTCTGGCATAGTGTCAATATATTTCCTGAGAACTTCAACACTAATGTTTTCCCATGTCTTCTGCAACTCATGCCAAAGGCTTTCCTTTGAATGTACAATAGATCTGTCCAGTTTATTTTCCAAATCGCCCCAAATTTGCTCGATGGGGTTGAGATCCGGAATTTGAGGGGGCCAGTCCATCATTTTTAATGTTCCAGCAGATTCCTTCCATCGCAGGTAGTTTTGGCAATAGTTCGTTTTATGGGTATTGTAATGACCAATTCAACAAAAACAACTGAAACCTCTTAAATATGCCAAGTGTTCTAACAATTTTGGCCACCACTGTATTTATTTTCAGACTCATTAATGGTAAGAGTCGTGTCAAAAAATAACAAATACAAATTCCATTATGTGTCCGACTGAAAAAATAAAAGCAAAGGGGTCTGAAACAGCGCAAGTGTAACGAAATAATGCATTTTGGGGTGAAATATGTATTTGTTTTCACTGTATAATTGGAATATACTCAAAGAAAGTTTTATGATTAATGGCTTAGGGTTACTTGCATGTAATTATGCATAATTAATTGTTATTATAGTACATGTAATGTGTAACAAGGACACCTTAAAATAAAGTGTTACCAATATATTTCATAATTCAGACATAAGGCTGCTGTGTTGCAGGTGAACTGAAGGAGATTAAGCAGGACATTTCAAGCCTTCGCTATGAGTTGCTGGAGGAAAAGTCACACAACATGGAGGAGCTGGCAAAGCTAGTGAGGACACTTGAAAAAAATCTCTCTCAGGACTGCTTGATACTAATTATGCACCAAGAGCTTGTAACACTTCAACGAGAAAGGAAAAATTGGCATCATATGACCCCTTTAAAGAAGCCAGGTGACTGCATTTTATTTTACAGAAGCATATAATCAACTATTCATCAAGCAAGACAATTTGCACAAGGACTACATGTGGTTTCACATGCTTCTGCCTGCTGGGTTAACGGAACAAAAACAGCTGTTGAGCTTTCCATGACTGTGAAGAAATGATATTCTCTGTTTCTGTTTTGGTAATACATTACAGAATGTTTTTTGTATGATAAATATGCAGAAATTTACTGTTAAGAACATTTTTTTGTCAGTAAGTACTCTAATTCACACAAAAATTTAACTTGAGGGATTCAAATTTATAGCAAACAATAAATACATAAACCAAAACTAATGTTAATTTGCATGTATTAAATGTAAAATAATTAGTTTAATTATAATTAATTTAATTTAATAATTTATTTAATTAGTACAAATTACAAACTATAAATCTGAATTCTTTTAATTTAATTATTCCCTCTCTTTTAGTAACTATTTTACATGTTACTAATTACACACACACACACACACACACACACACGTGTGGGAAAAAATGCTAAACCTACAGAATTAAAGAAGGTATTGCTAGGTGAACACTTTTCTGTTGCTGGAAATGACCTTTTATGTTGTTTATTGTAAAGTGTCCTTGAGCTCTGGAAAGACTCTATATAAATAAAACCTATTATTATTATTATTACTATTATTTAAAGTGCCCCTATCATGCCATTATTACGGTTCCTAATATTGTTTTGGGAGTCTCCTACAATAGGATTACATGGATGTAATCCTAGGTCAAAAAACGCTTTAATTTTCTCAAAATATGCATTTAATATCGCCTCATTTTCCAGTGATTCTCAAACGATTCGTTCGAAGCAGTTCAAAGATTCATTCTCTCTAAACCCCTCCTTTCCGTGAGCCTGCTCTGCTCTGATTGGTCAGATGGCCTAGTCTCTGTTGTGATTGGTCTACGGCGTACAGCGCGTGTCGGAAACGATACTGTTACTGTTGTGAACGCGCGTCCACAAGTGATGCAGTAGAGACGAAAATGGGG
>NW_015558661.1:1980673-2002877 GCF_001515605.1 Sinocyclocheilus anshuiensis | reverse complement strand
TTTATCGTGCACTTTCAGCTTTACAACTTTGCAGATCGTTTACATTCACATACAGCTACATTACACACTGCATGAAAGGCAATATTGGAAATGGCATAATAGGGGCACTTTAACGTCAAATGTCATGATCACATTATCATATATATCATCCCTCAATTACATAAAGTTCTGTTCGAACCAGAGGTGTAAAGAGTACCTAAAAGCCATACTTGAGTAAAAGTACAGATATCTTACAGTGAAAATTACTCCAAAACAACTTTAAAAAGTCTTAGAGTATCTGATTTTAACAGTACTTAAGTATTTTACTTATACTAAATATAGGCTCAAAGATGCACTAGTCAAAAAGAGACATGCCACTGAAAAACTGAATTGTTGTGGAGAAGCTGCAGAAAACAGGCAGAGGCAAGGATCAAAGAGTTGATTTGTGAGGAGAGCAATCACGTTTATTTTCTAAAACCAAAATAAAACTGAACACCTCAAAATTACAAACCAAACAATATCTTTCAAAAAGTTATCTTCAGTATAATGGATAAATAAAATAATGTTAAGTACAATTAAAAAGCCGAAGTCTTCTTGCACTGGCTGTGCTGGTTTCGGGCCTCATTGCCGGCTGCAGTCATGTCCTCATCTCATATATAAAACACCTCTGATTCACAAATACTTACTAAGGAACTCGCATTCACATAAAGTAGCCTTGTTGACAAGTTTGGGTGAGTAAGGGCAAAACGCACAAGATGCAGTACTTTCAGTGACCTGTAATAGGCAATATCACATCTTTTGTAGCAGAAATAAACTGCTGCAGAAAAAGCTAGGTCCATGCAAAATGTAATGTGTAACTGCAACACTCATTTCAAATGTAGTGGAGCAAAGAGTACAGATACTCATTCAAAAATGTAGTGAAGTTAAAAGTTGCTAATATCTTTGATACTCAGTACAACTACAAAGTACCCGAAAAGATACTCAAGTACAGTAACTAATTACATTTACTCCAATACTTTACACCTCTGGTTCGAACACAGGTTGTTAAAGATTTTTCTTTGTACCGAGATCAACTTTGTGACAGCCTGTATTTTCAGCATGTCAAATTCCTTTGTCTCCACAGGCACTCTTTATGTCATATGCTTAATTTCTCTATTTTGTAACAAGAGAAGTTTTGTTCAAAAGGTTGCAGTAAAGCTGAACTGAGCATGAGAGGAACTCACAGATTTAAAGCATCAGTGTTTGAAATCCATCACAAAACACTCCAGAGAGAATGGAAAAAAAGAATGCAGTGTTTCCAGAATCAGAGGCACTTTGACTGCTGACACAGTAACACATGCTGCCGAGTTGGCAAAGCATAGTATAACCAGCACAAGCCTTTTGATAAAGCCTGTCCAGGTCTAAAAAATAAACTTGTCATTAAATCCTTAGAAGATTTTTATTCTAAAAGCTAGTATGACGTTTTATGTGCTTGAAAGATTCATCTTTGACCTACTGTTGTTCACATGTTGCAGTGTCTATTACAGTCATGAAACTGTATTTCAATTCAGGAAATTACTTCGCTGGTCACCACTGGAATTTCAGTTATATGGAAACTGAGGTTAAAGGTCCCTATGATGATGTCAGAGATAAGACTTTTCATGTTCTCTCCGGACATAGAATGTGTCTAAATAGAATGTAAAGCAGGCTTAACATTCTATACAACATTCTAAAGAAAGCCTTTTAGATTTGAACTGAGGTGTCAAAGACAGTGATAGAATGATAGATATATAGGTAGACAGATGATAGATAGATAGATGAAAACAGGTCAAAACACAACCAAAGGAACCCAATCAGTAAATAAACTGACATTTTAATATTTTAACAGAAAATTACCAAACATTAAATTACGTTGTAAATGATGTTAATAATAAGTATTACAATCTGTATAACATATATTTTTTCCATTTCAACATGTAGAAATGCTAAATCAGTGTAAAATAAAATACAGCAGAACTATTATGTGAACAACTGCATTTTTGTGAGCACAAACTAGAACTAATTGCAACTAAGACAAACTTTACAAAATTTAACACTGTCAGAAGTATTTTCTTGTTTGTACTTCATTAAGAAAAAAAAAATCCACTATATTACACTCAAAAAATATATTCAGTATAAGCTAAAACATCCAAAGAACACTTAGTAACATCGTTTTACCAAATGTCACAAAACTGAAAGTACATTAGTATAATAAAACAAGTTTGCAGTATATAAGAAACATATTTGGCTCATAAAGTCAGTTCATTCAAGACGTATATTGTTTAAATTGGGAAGAAAAATGTTAAGGACATGAAAAGATTCTTATTAAAAACATTCACTACTAAGAGGTACCAATTTTCTATATAACCTTTTGAAATTGAATGGAATAACAATGAGTGTTAACTCATTTTGAAACAGATTTAGCAATTACTGAAATGAAAGATGACCTGCATCTACCAAACATGATTCACCTTTTGGCATCACTGAAAAGAAACATATGTTCAAGAATTTCACAAATGTCACATTGGGCAATACATTATCTTCTGCTACTTAATATAGTCGCTAATTAATGCTCCCTCTAATAAAAATCCATAGATTCCTTCAGAGCCGTACCGCAACACTGCTCAGAGTGTTATGAGCTTATGTCTACACATTTGAAATATCAGAGCCCATTAGCATTGTGGGCCACATATAAATACAGAAATGTGTTAATATAGTCAACTGCATGTACCTAGATGGAAATAAAATCTACAATACATTTAAGACAAAGGTGATATTTACAGCCTGAATAAACTTTATCATACGCAACAGTTAATGACCCGGTTATAGTGTTACACAAAAACTATTTACATACAGTAAGGCATATAATGATCCCTTTTTTGCAGAAATGAATACCATGGATACCATGGACTTTGCTTTTGCCTGTTCTGGTGCCATTAGAGGAATGCCACATAATTCTCTGGGATGAGTCCGGTTTTGCCATCATGTGTCGCTTGAAGCCAGCCAGGTTCCACTGAAGGATACACTGCATGGGCATGAAGAGTCAAATACAGCAGAACTGAGTACACAACATTCTACAGAGCCTTTTATGTTTTGTTTTTCCACAAAAAAGTACAGTACTGCTCAAACATTATCCTTAGAAACATTACAGAGACAGTGTGGTTACCGTTGGAGAAGTGCGCCCCCTGTGGGAAGCTCAGCTCATGACTGTGCTCCGCTTTACAGGAATACAAGGCTTTAGCCTCTCTGTAAAACAAACACCAGAGTTAGAGACAAGACAACTGCGAAAACTTACTAATATCACTGGCAACATCAACAACACGCTTATCTTTTGGCCCTGTTGGCTGTTCTTAGTACAGGAAATAGAAATTCAGTCATATTACACAACATTTGACAATTGTCTGTCAAATTTCTACACAAATTTACTCGATTATGTTTTCAGCGACCAACTCTCTGCCTTTTTATATCAAATTTGATCACATTTTTTTGTGATTAATATATTATCATTTGGAAAGAAGGGTAGGAAAATGCACAAAATAACCACCAACACCTGAACTATACAGAACAAACGTTTGGGGTGAGAACTTTTGCTAAACAAAATTGTATTCATTTTATTTCATTAAATATAAAGTGTCAAAAACTTTTATAAGTTTACAAAACATGTCTATTTCAAATAAATGCTGTTCTTTTGAACTTTCTATTCAAAGAATCCTAAAAAACTACTTAAAAATATTTCAAAAGAAAACTTATTCTAAACTGCAATAATACTTGCCAATATTAACAATTTTTGATCAAAAACATTTTTAAAATCTTATCGACCCCAAACTTTTGAACAGTGGCATAGAACAGACCTTAGAAATAAGATATAATAGAGCATAAATTGACATCTGATCACAACTGTATTGTCTTTCTCAGCTAGACACTGTAAAAAAAAACAAAAAGGAAGATTCAATTTAGGCCTGGAAATATGTAAGAAGAATTACTAAAACTTAGTAATACTCTTAAGTCTGACTCATTACCTTCCCGTTGTGGGCTGGGAAATCACAGGACTCTCAAAGATTGCTGCCCGCGAGGCCACACTGGCGGAAGAAAAAGCATGGCACAGTTGATACATCAATTGAGATCAGTGTAACAAACTGATTTTACATTATAACAGAAGATCAGTGAGAAGGTTCTTGCTTACACAGATCCCGGTCTCTGGTAGCCATTGCTGGCTGAGGAGTCAGCTCTGTATCTCACCGTCTCTTTAGGAGGAAGCTCCGGCAGATGGAGGGACTTGAGACTGTCTCTCTGACTGCGTGACACCAGGCTCTGAATAGAGCCGTGACAGCTTCTGAAACCTGAGCGTAACCAAAAAAAAAAAAAAAACACATTACAAATTGTCAGAAATACTTTATTCGTACTTGAGAAGAAACTAAGTGCAAAACTGCAGGAAGAATGAGATCCGCTGATGCCGTTGTTTATCTGCACACGCGGTTTGTGTGGTTCTAGTCTGTAACGACTTGCTTATGTTCCTCTATTGTACATCGTTTTGGATAAAATGCATCTGGTAAATGCATAGCTGTAAATGTAAATGTTTAGTCCGTGGATTGAGGATGGTTAGTGGATAAAATGCAGGATTTTGTGCTGTGTTTTGAGGCCATGAAACACCAAACCGACATAAAAGAACTAGAGCCGATAAAAGCCAACTGGGTTGTCGCATCACGTTGCATGCATCTGGTCTAAAAAGCTGCAAAGACTACAGCCAATGGCCAACAAGCATGTAAGTTATGCGCTTGCATGAGAAAAAAAAACAACTATCTACACCAGCAGGTGGAAGCAGTAGTCTATACTCGTCATTCAAAAAGGGAAACTAGGATTGTAGATTTACAAACCATAGAACAAAATAGTGCTTGCTTTTCGTCTTGTGCAATAGTTTGCTAAACTGAACAACCAATCAGAGTGATCTATCTCACCAATTCCCGACCTAGTGTGTGAATTCACCCCACAAAAATGAAGCGAAACGTATTCGTTCTTACCCTCAGAAATGTGGAGTGAAGTGAGAGAAGAGCAGGTGGACAGACTGTGTCGTGCTTTCCCATGATCCTCCAGAGTCTCTCCTAGGGTTCTCTGAAGGAGCTCTGAAGCCGGAGAGCTTCGATCATCACCTGGACTTGTGCTCAGCGCTTCTTCCCATTCTCCATCAGTCTTGTTGGCGTCCTCTTTGGAGCTGGAATCAGGGCTGGTGGTGCAAGCGGGGCTTTTGGGCCCGTTGGAGGAGGGAGATGGAGTGGCCCAGCACAGGTTCCTTGATGCCTTGTGTTTGGTACGTGATGTGGAGCCCGTCTTAGAGCAGCTGTTCTGCTCTGAAGAGTGAGACGAGAGAGACTCCATACTGCCCATGGGAGTGCTACTCGGACTGCTGCTGAACGTGTCACCTGATGGAGAGAAGGGGTTAGGCTGACACTCTGATAGAGGGACTACTGTCTGTTTTTGGAGACACTCACTGTCAGCATCAGCCAGGCACAGGGTGGGAGGGTACAGGCCTCTGGATTTGCGGGACCCTGAGGACAGGCAGATGGCTTTGCTGCGGTGGCCACTGGCACGAGACTGAGAGTGAGACTGAGGCTGTGGCAGAGGGACGTTAGGGTCTGGAGCTTGATGAAATATCTAAGAAAAAAAGACAAAATGGTACTAAGAGTGTTTGTGATCCAAACAAAAAACATCTACATTAGATGAGCAAAACTATATAAAGACAGATATTTGGAGTTGCAGAATATACAATATCATTTAAGTTTTTTTGTTTTGTTTTTGAAAGAAAAACAGGAAAAACAGTAATACTGTGAAATATTATTACAATTTAAAATAACTATTTTCTATTTTAATATATTTTAAAATTGTATTTATTTCTATCATGGCAAAGTGGCATTTTCAGTGCCATTACTCCAGTCTTCAGTGTCACATGATCCTTTATTATGCTGATTTGCTGCTCAAGAAATATTTGTTATTATTATCAAGGTTGAAAACAGTTGTGCTGTTTAATATTTTTGCAGAAATCGCACACCCAGGTTAGACACGGTCATCAGATTCTTCTGACTATGTGTGGAAACCCTGTCAAAAACAGCAGAAAAACCATTTCACAAACATCCTGGTTAGCATCACCATGTGGAATTTAAAGTGCGCTCATAGACAAATGTACTAGACGTGCAGTTTCTACTTGAGGAATCAGTGACGTACACATGTAGATGTTTTATCAGAATATCCAGCATGTCTTTATTCTTGTCGGGGAGCTTGTGGACGAGGGCATGAACAGCACAGACCCTGTAGTTCTGATCATCAGACTCTAGAGAAAAAAAACAACAACCCAAAGGCATCCAATTAATAAGCAAGTAAGTCACATACGGACGTGATGAGGAGTTAAAAGAGCAAAGTACATGCTAGAACTCACTGACTGCCATGATGAAATCTTTGTGGAGTCTGTAAGTCATGAGGGGTTCTGCCAGACACCTGAAGGGAACAGAACGACTTCCTGTTTTTCCTTGATAACATGCCATTTTTAGAAATGAAAGATTGTAGGGATTATTTATAAACCTGAGGTAATTCTTCAGGCCGCTGGTGATGGTCTTGTTATCCCAAGTGTCTGGGTCAAGGTCCATATCTGCAGGAGCTTTGGCCGCTGGAAGGGTCAAATGAGCTTAGTGTTAAATGGATTTTGGCTTCAAACACACATCTGGTAAAAGTTACTGTAAATAGTGTGTACTTCCAACAGACAAACTATTTTTCTAAAGTCTTCATGTATATGAATTTATCAGGTTTCTGTATTACTTTACCAAACACTGAGGTCATCAGTCGCTGGACTTTAGAGTTAACTCCACCTATCCTGTACAGCCCCATTGTGTTGATGCCTAAAGGAAAAACACCATTTTTATATACCTAAATCAATTTACAGCAATAAAAATGCTATTTTTGTTCAGACCTACACCACCATTCAGAAGTTTGAGGTCAGTAAGATTTTTTTTTTTTTAAATCTCTAATGCTCAATAAGGCTGCATTTATTTGATCAAAATACAGTAAAAACATAAATATTGTGAAAAACCTAAAATATTAATATAACATATTAATATGTTAAAATGCAATTTATTCCTGCGATGGCAAAGTTTTAACAGCTATTACTTCAGTGACTGAAACAATGTTTTTAAAAATAGCATTTATTTGAAATATAATTATTTTTGTAATGTTGTAAAAGGCTTTATTGTCATTTTTAATCAATTTAATTTGACCTTGCAGAATAAAATATATATTTTTTTTTAAATGATCTTTTTGACCCTAAACTTGTAATAAACTTGTAACTTGGTAATGTAACACATGCACATAAATGTACATGATACATAATATGTCATATACTGCATGAAAAAAGGTAAGTCAGAAGCAGAGACTTACCTCTTGTTTCCACAAGCTCTATACACTTCCTTACAAAATTAAAGCCTGCTTCATTTAGGAATGCTGTGGACACAGAGTATGTTATAAATATAAGGCCAATTCAGGTGAACTATTTTTGTCTTATGAATTAACACACACATGGCCAAATGAAATGTTCATCTCACTGTATATACACCTAAATGACAATTAAATAAATGGGAGGAACAAACTTACTTTCCTCTTTCTTGCTCAAAAGTGCTGGAAGTGTGTAAATCTAGAAGAAATCAGCATGTGTTTATAACACACTAAAGATAAATGCCATTTAAAGCATATACATTAATGCATTATATTGCATAATCCATATCTCTTTACAGAAAATAAATTATAGGGACGAATATACAAAATACAATTTATAGTTTCACAATATAAACATACATGCACTAATAATCCTTTGTATATAAGAATTCACAAACTCAGCTAAATAATAACAGTGTAATGAGGGTCAAATGAGTTTAAGCCAATCAACTATAACTGACAGCATGAGAGTCAAAACAAAAAGTCATTAGCGAAGTGTAAATTCTCAGCGGTCATCTTTTTCCTGTCCGTGTGTACACTATCCACTGCCTGGATTTCAAAGAGCCTGTGTAACAATAATTACATGTCTAAAATGCAAAAAGGGAGTCAGTGGTCTAAATCCTTATTGGGATTTCAAGAAGTTAAAAAATTATTGTACTGTGAACCGACATATATTAATCAAACCGAGAACAGTCTCATTTAGGCTGGGCGGTTGCTCTTACCGGCTCTTTTCCATCCATGGCCTCCATCCACAGTCTTCTGTTGGATTCAGAGAGAGCCTGAAGGGTGATGATACCATGCCTGTGGGACACACTGATTAATGTTAACTCTCAACTACTAGTGTAAGGTGTCAGAATTTTGCATTTTGTTTTATTTATTTATCTGTTTATAACCAGGATTTTTTTCAAACAAGTTCTAAGCATCATGCCAATGAATAATGAAATGTTTCCAAAGCCTGCAAACCAAATCCATATGCTGCAATGTAGCAAAAACAAATGCAAGCAGTATTATGTAGCAGATTTTCCTTCACTGCAATTCACCAACTCTGCCACAGCACAGGAAATCATATTTTACCTGAGCTGCGAAGTTGCAGACCGAATGAATGAAACAAGTTAAAGGGCCAGAAACCACAGAATGAAACAAACACACACCTTTCTTTTGTGTTATCATCACTAGCTGTACTCAAAACCAGTCATACAGTACTAGTTTGAGTAACCTTGTAACTTGGTAATGTAACACATGCACATAAATGTACATGATACATAATATGTCATATACTGCATGAAAAAAGGTAAGTCAGAAGCAGAGACTTACCTCTTGTTTCCACAAGCTCTATACACTTCCTTACAAAATTAAAGCCTGCTTCATTTAGGAATGCTGTGGACACAGAGTATGTTATAAATATAAGGCCAATTCAGGTGAACTATTTTTGTCTTATGAATTAACACACACATGGCCAAATGAAATGTTCATCTCACTGTATATACACCTAAATGACAATTAAATAAATGGGAGGAACAAACTTACTTTCCTCTTTCTTGCTCAAAAGTGCTGGAAGTGTGTAAATCTAGAAGAAATCAGCATGTGTTTATAACACACTAAAGATAAATGCCATTTAAAGCATATACATTAATGCATTATATTGCATAATCCATATCTCTTTACAGAAAATAAATTATAGGGACGAATATACAAAATACAATTTATAGTTTCACAATATAAACATACATGCACTAATAATCCTTTGTATATAAGAATTCACAAACTCAGCTAAATAATAACAGTGTAATGAGGGTCAAATGAGTTTAAGCCAATCAACTATAACTGACAGCATGAGAGTCAAAACAAAGAGTCATTAGCGAAGTGTAAATTCTCAGCGGTCATCTTTTTCCTGTCCGTGTGTACACTATCCACTGCCTGGATTTCAAAGAGCCTGTGTAACAATAATTACATGTCTAAAATGCAAAAAGGGAGTCAGTGGTCTAAATCCTTATTGGGATTTCAAGAAGTTAAAAAATTATTGTACTGTGAACCGACATATATTAATCAAACCGAGAACAGTCTCATTTAGGCTGGGCGGTTGCTCTTACCGGCTCTTTTCCATCCATGGCCTCCATCCACAGTCTTCTGTTGGATTCAGAGAGAGCCTGAAGGGTGATGATACCATGCCTGTGGGACACACTGATTAATGTTAACTCTCAACTACTAGTGTAAGGTGTCAGAATTTTGCATTTTGTTTTATTTATTTATCTGTTTATAACCAGGATTTTTTTCAAACAAGTTCTAAGCATCATGCCAATGAATAATGAAATGTTTCCAAAGCCTGCAAACCAAATCCATATGCTGCAATGTAGCAAAAACAAATGCAAGCAGTATTATGTAGCAGATTTTCCTTCACTGCAATTCACCAACTCTGCCACAGCACAGGAAATCATATTTTACCTGAGCTGCGAAGTTGCAGACCGAATGAATGAAACAAGTTAAAGGGCCAGAAACCACAGAATGAAACAAACACACACCTTTCTTTTGTGTTATCATCACTAGCTGTACTCAAAACCAGTCATACAGTACTAGTTTGAGTAACAAACCATGGCTCTTAAGAACTGACTTATTTTTGAGGAATAGTTCACCCAAAAATGAAAATTTGCTGAACATTTACTACCACCTTCAAGCCATCCAAGATGTAGGCGAGTTTGTCCTCTGCAGTGAATGGGTGCCGTCAGAATGAGAGTCCAAACAGCTAATAAAATCACAATAATCCACAAGTAATCCAAAGTCTATACTACATCAATTAACGTCTTGTGAAGTGAAAAGCTGTGTGTGTAAGAAACAAATCCATCATTAAGATGTTTTAACTTTAAACCGTCACTTCTGGCCAAAATATGAGTCCGTACTTCATAATAACACTTCCTTCAGTAGAAAAATCCATCCCCTGTTGTCTTCTCACATCAAAATCCACCAACATATTTGTTTAGAACTGTTTTGGCTTGTGGTCCATCTGTGCATATTTCTCTTCTGATTCAGATGAGATGACTTCACTGGAAAAAGCAAACAACAGTTTGAATTTAAAAGCATCTTGATGGATTTCTTACGAACACGCAGCTTTTTACTTCACAATACGTTAATTGATGGACTGGAGTTGTGTGGATTACTTGTGAATTATTGTAATGTTTTTAATAATTGTTTAAATTCTCTTTCTGACGGCACCCATTCACTGCAGAGGATCAAACAAGTTGGTGAACAAGTGAGGTAATGCACTAACTTATCTACATCTTGGACGGCATCAGGTGAGTACATTTTCAGCAATTTTCAAATAATCAGTCAAAAATACTTTTTCATTAGTTTCAATAACTCAAAAGCTTAAGTGCAGTTATTTAATTAACATATTCACTTATTAAACAACATGTCTGAATTGAAATGAAGTTTAGAAACAAAACAGTACAATGTCACTAAAATGTTTCAGTATGTTTAGAGCACTGTTATATAGCATTAAAACGTAACTTAAATGCTCCACATTCAGGGGAAGGGAGATTGTTTTTATTAAAAGAGATTTTATTATTATTAGAACACACCAGCAGTTTAGGATAAAAGCGCAACATACCGATGGACTTTATAGAAACATTGCAGATAACTGAACAGAAGCCCTTCACAGGGGTTACCTCTTCAGTTATGAGGAGAGAAAAGAAGAAATGGAAGGAAGGAGAGTGTTGAAAATGACAGACTGAAGAAAGAACTAAACACAATATAACTCTCGTCTCCTGCAGCTCTCAAATTTCTCTCGATGTCATGCATGCCATTATGTGAACACACCTTTCTACCACCTCAATGTCAAAGCAGAATCGCTTGTCAATAGAGTCAGTCCTCCGTCTGATGCAGGACTTCAGCTTAAACATCTCAGGAGGACTCATGATCAATCCATTCTAGACAAGACAAAACAAAAGATAATGTGAAAAGGTAATGTGAAATTAAGCTAATAGCATTTAAAGGGGTCATCGGGTGCAAAATTCACTTTTACATGTTGTTTGAACTGAAATGTGTGTTGGCAGTGTGTACACAACCACCCTATAATGATAGAAATCCACCCAGTGTTTTTTTTTAATTTAATCCCCATAAATAAAAAGCTCTTTCTCAAATCAAGCCGTTCACAGATTCTTTGCAGTGTGACGTAGTTCTGCACAGGCCCCTCCCACGATTGTTGACTGACACTAGCATTTTACCTTAGACCCGCCCTGAGTGAGCTGTAAACAGTCCGCCCAGCTTTTTACTTCACAATACGTTAATTGATGGACTGGAGTTGTGTGGATTACTTGTGAATTATTGTAATGTTTTTAATAATTGTTTAAATTCTCTTTCTGACGGCACCCATTCACTGCAGAGGATCAAACAAGTTGGTGAACAAGTGAGGTAATGCACTAACTTATCTACATCTTGGACGGCATCAGGTGAGTACATTTTCAGCAATTTTCAAATAATCAGTCAAAAATACTTTTTCATTAGTTTCAATAACTCAAAAGCTTAAGTGCAGTTATTTAATTAACATATTCACTTATTAAACAACATGTCTGAATTGAAATGAAGTTTAGAAACAAAACAGTACAATGTCACTAAAATGTTTCAGTATGTTTAGAGCACTGTTATATAGCATTAAAACGTAACTTAAATGCTCCACATTCAGGGGAAGGGAGATTGTTTTTATTAAAAGAGATTTTATTATTATTAGAACACACCAGCAGTTTAGGATAAAAGCGCAACATACCGATGGACTTTATAGAAACATTGCAGATAACTGAACAGAAGCCCTTCACAGGGGTTACCTCTTCAGTTATGAGGAGAGAAAAGAAGAAATGGAAGGAAGGAGAGTGTTGAAAATGACAGACTGAAGAAAGAACTAAACACAATATAACTCTCGTCTCCTGCGGCTCTCAAATTTCTCTCGATGTCATGCATGCCATTATGTGAACACACCTTTCTACCACCTCAATGTCAAAGCAGAATCGCTTGTCTATAGAGTCAGTCCTCCGTCTGATGCAGGACTTCAGCTTAAACATCTCAGGAGGACTCATGATCAATCCATTCTAGACAAGACAAAACAAAAGATAATGTGAAAAGGTAATGTGAAATTAAGCTAATAGCATTTAAAGGGGTCATCGGGTGCAAAATTCACTTTTACATGTTGTTTGAACTGAAATGTGTGTTGGCAGTGTGTACACAACCACCCTATAATGATAGAAATCCACCCAGTGTTTTTTTTTAATTTAATCCCCATAAATAAAAAGCTCTTTCTCAAATCAAGCCGTTCACAGATTCTTTGCAGTGTGACGTAGTTCTGCACAGGCCCCTCCCACGATTGTTGACTGACACTAGCATTTTACCTTAGACCCGCCCTGAGTGAGCTGTAAACAGTCCGCCACTGTTTCGATGCTGGAGCAGGTGTAGACAAGAATGACTCCGATTAGCGATTGAGGTGTTTTGTTCCTGGATGTATTAATGGACATAGCAGTCGTAATTTATTCCCGACATCTGAGCCGCTGAAGACGCAGTGGATTACATTTGTTTTTAAAGGGAATGCGCCCCCCGATCTACCTAAATGTGTTTATCTTCGCTGATCCAGTTTCACCTACAGAAGAAGTGAGTATAATTTTTTTTATGAATCCTTGTAAATCGCCTTTCCTAATAATGTGCTAGTTAGCAAGTTCCACAATGAATGCGGATAAAGTTAACAGTCTCAGAGAACTGCTTGTCACCCCACGGAAGAGAGGGGCGGGGCGAGCCGTAGCTCATTAACATTTAAAGGGCATGGCACCGAAACGGGTTGTGAACAGAGCTACCATTGAGAAATTTTAACCAAAGTATGTAATAGACTTTTCATTAAGACCCTAAAGAATTATATCAACTTGTGGAAAATGGGCATCCGATGACCCCTTTAAATGCTGAACATTTAATACCTGTTTGCCTCCAGACTTGAATTCAGAGTTGCTCATTGTAAACATTTTGGTCCCTTTCTCATACGTGCAATAATGTCGACTCCATGTGCACCCCAAGGGTCCTTCAACAGAAAACAGGTGATCATTAGTGGATTTCAATTGTTGCAGTGAACATGAATTTATATTTATTACACATCTATTTTTTTTTCAAGAAATTAATGACACTGAAGAATGTAGAAATGGCTGCTGAAAGTTCAGCTGTGCCATCACAGGAATAAATTACATTTTAAATATATTGAAACAGAAAGCATTTATTTTAAATTGTGATAATATTTCACAATATTACTGTTCCTATGGCATTTTTAGTCAAATAAATCCAGCCTTGGAGAACAATGTCAAAAACTTTTTTTTTAATCTAAATACATATATTTTCTTAATTTATGAATAAAAAAGCTATATAAAAATATATGATTTTATTATTAGTTGTGACCTGGACATGCTCAGGGGGATACTCACGCTTCTCCTGCACATAGAGGAAGCCCTCCATGGTCCACTGTCCTGGAGCTTTAAAGTCCTGCTCTGCAGACCTTATCCTTCTCATCAAATTCTCCACTTCCTGTCTTGTGCTCTCGAAATTATTTCTTGTCTTTAGAGAGAACATCAAAACAACAGTATATCGGTTCTAGAGGGATATCACTGGACTCCAAAGTACAATTCCTTCCATATGCAGCAATAAATACTGGATATTCTATTATACAGATTGTGTGATTCACGCAATCAACAATTTTATGATACGTTTAGCACTACACAATGGCCTTTATACAAACATAATATTTTTATTGGCTTACTGTCAGACCGATATTTCAGTAGGTAACATTATCTGAAAGCTCTTACATTCTGGAGGTTGAACTGTAGCTGTTGCTTGTATGGCTCAAACTCATGTGCCAGTTCGTAACCCTCGTGGTAGAAGGTGAATAATCCCTGGAGGAAGGCCAGCAGCTGCGAGAAAGACAGTGGTAGTTTGAACAGTTGTATAAAAGCAATAACACTCATAATCATGCAGTATATTCAGAGGTTGATAGAGCTGCAGGATGCGGCTGTTATCATCATTAGGGCATGATAGGCATGTGCTCCAGAGAAACAACACTGCTGATGTTACAAGATGTTATAGATTAAAAAGCAGTATAGCAATTTTCTCTCAGTAAGAGGACGCCTTATTCATATTTCTCATCTCCCCAAACAAAAGTTGCATTCATAGTACTGCAGAAATGGAAATAGGTGTGTCTTACCGGCTCAACAAACTCAAACTTTTTCCTTTCTTGCACTTCTTGGATTTTGAAAACATATTCCAGGGAGGCGTCATAGAAAACCTGTCTTTCCTTATTAATTTGGGTGTCTGCCTATAAAGTATAATCAAAGCATTCAGTGAAGTTAAAAGAAATTCTCCGAAAATAATGTGATATTCTGTGTGTTCCGGATATTTTATATCAATAAATTAACATTCAAGTTACCTCCTGCAAAAGTGACTCTTTCTTTCTCGAAGACAGGCTTAAGTGCTTCTCCAAAACTGTGTAATACTTCTCTGTCTCTTTGTCAAATTTCTTCTTCCCTTCCTTCAAAAAAAAAAGAAAAAAGGTGACATGAGTTGGAATTTCCTGCACTGTAATTATGATGATAAATGCCTTTTGCAGAGATAAGATGTTATATAAAACGTTAGACTTATCAACAAACACCATATAAGAGTCTCATGAAAACAGTAGGAAAGTTTTAATTTGTTTATTTTCATTGGACAGGCCAAAAACTAATCCTGAAATGTTATAACCAGTAGATGGCAGACTCACATTTGACCTTCCAAAAGCTCACATTTAATATTCAGTTGAAAGCCTGGCCTACAGATTTCTGCCAAATTTCAAATGGGCATTTTTTATTATATACATATTCATTAGAAAATAATAAATTATATACATCTTATATATTTTACTAAATATTGTTTATTTTACATATATATTTTATTTCATATATTTAATTTTATTAAATAAAACAAACCAAAATGTAATCGACTAAATAAATATATTATTTCAATAAAATTCTACTTATCCCCATAACCAACATGTTTGTTTTTTTATTTCTTTATTATAACCGAAACCATTTGAAAAATTTCTGTGTAGATTTCTGAAGAGGTTTTTGGATGCAGATTCTGCAGAGCTGTTTAAAATATTTCACCATATTAAATCCATTCCATCAAATTTCACAGATTTACACCCAAAGTCAGACCAAAAAAAAAGTTAATTTTAAAAAAGCAAAATGTGTGGAGAAAAACATACAGTCACCAACTAAAGCACAAAAAACTTATCTGCATCATATATATATTTAACAGAGCAGCCTTTTTAAGTAGAAATTATGCTAAGCTGAACTATGTTATGAGCTGAATTGTGTTAAGCTGAACAACTATTTATTGTGGATGATTTGACAATCTAGTATGATCCAGCAAACACGGGGAACAAGGAACTAAATGAGTAACTCAACAGCTCATCTGAACAGGAGTAGAGTGTCACTTCAGGACATGTGTGGCATACACATACCATCAGCGATGAGTGTAATAGAGCTGATGATTCTGAGTACCCATGTAACCACAGATAAAACAACAAACACAGTGCATATGAGACATCATATGGCTCTAAATGAGGCTGAGTAAAGATGTTTACAGCAGAAAAGCCCCCCACTTCCTGTGCACGCACTGATAGCACCTATTTACGTTGGACCAAGCACTTATATGCTGCAGACCTCCAGCAATGAGAATCTTTTCTTTTTTTTTGAGACTGCAACTGAAACCAGTTTGGAGCTGTTTGTTTTTCCTGTTTGACTTCAGCCCAACCGTTCCCATGACCCTCTAATGGACACGCCGTCTCAACCACAGACTGGATTGCCAAACAACAAACTGAAGGATCTCATTTTTGACATGCTTAGTCCAGCTTCTAGGCCCATCTGCTGGCTAGCAATGACATCACTCTCTTTAGGAATGTATGCTTTCTGTTTAAGGATTTTAAAAAGACATGCATACAGAGTATTTTTTTAAAGAAAATATTATCTGTGCATGAAAGAAACACTTCCAAAAGTATCATAGGAGAGGTAGCCAAACATTATTAAAGTGGATCTGGTAACACTTTACTTAAAGCCTTTATGTATAATGCATTATAAAAGTTGTTTTAATGCATTAATTATGCCTTGTAATGCACCTTATATTGCATTGTACAATCTCACAAATAATTGTAATCACAGTTAATACATTATAACACTAATTAATTCATTGCATTTTGGTGGCACTTTAGTATAGGGACCAATTCTCACTATTAAAGGGTTAGTTCATCCAAAAATGAAAATTAGGCTGTGTTTTACTCACCACGATAAATCGCATGCGATATTTAATGCGCATCTTGTCAGAAAGCCGGTTCTGTAATCAGCAGTAAATCTCCATCATGTGCGGGCTTTCACATGGAGCAGCATTAACTACACAGAGCCGTTGTTCACTGACGAGCTGCGCAAAACCACGAACATATTTTGCGCAGCTTGTCAGTGAACAATGGCTCTGTGTAGTTAATGCTGCTCAATGTGAAAGCCCACACGTGATGGAGATTTACCGCTGATTACAGAATGGCTTTACTGATAAGATGCGCATTAAATATCGCATGCGATTTATCATGCAGCCCTACTTATTAGCATGCATATTACTAGCATATTGCCGAAACAAAACAACGGTCACTAATTAGAAGTACAAAACGAGGATTTGTAAAGAAGAATGTCGGAGGATTTCTATATGAGCCAAGAGGAGACTTGTTTTCCTTTGCTAAAGTAAGGAAACTTTATATCTTTGACCATATTCTACATCCCTAATCCTATCCAATACCTAAACTTAACTACCTTACTAACTATTAATGAGCAGCAAATTAGGAGTTTATAGAGGCAAAAGTCATAGTTCATGGTTTGTTAATAGTGAGAATTGGACCTTAAAATAAAGTGTGACCTGCTTTTTAAATTCAGTTATAATTATTTATGACAAGATATAATGTATTATAACACACAATACAAATAATTATAATGCATTATACCATGTAATAACCCTTTATAATGCATTAGACATAAAAGCTTTAAGTAAAGTGTTACCGTAAACCTTAGATTTATATAGTATATAGACAGACATAAAAAAAAAGAAATAATATGCATGTACACTAGCATTCAAAATTTTGGGGTCAGTTCTGTAAAAAAATAATTAAACTGTTCAAAAGTGTCACAGTAAAGACGTTTATAATGTTAGTTTTCTATGTCAAATAATTTCTGTACTTTTAAACTTTTTTTTTTACACGAATCTTGCCGTGGTTTCCACAAAAATATTAAGCTGCACAACTATTTTCAATGTTATGCTTTATTGCATTTAAATGTTCAGTTATTTTTGTTATAAGACAAAAGTTATTAAACCTGTTATACTGTATTATGACAGCACTTTATAAAAAAACTAAATTGCAACATCGTGATAACACCGTATACCGTGATAAAAGCATTAGCAATTAATCGCAACATGAAAATTTGATACCGGCATATCCCTAATATGTATAAACAGTTATTTTAAAATGTAATATGCCACAATATTACTATATTTTTATCAAAAAAAATACAGCCTTTTACAGCCTTATACAGTATGAGAGACTTCTTTCAAAAATAATAAAAACTAAATATTATTAAGAAATATTAGAATATTTACAATATCTAAATATCTAGCTATCATTCAGCTGTTTGTTCCAATTCTGACATAATATTTATGTACCTTAAGTCAGGAATACATTGTATGTGACAGTGTTTTGTTTGAATATGTGCACAGTACATCTGCGGGAGGTTGAACAGCCGGACTGCCATTCCCTTTGGCCTCTATCATGTCTCAGTGTCTAAGTTGAGCGAGTTCCTTCGCAGCTCTCGCTTAAGAGCATTGGGCCAAAACGCCCAAATAAGGCATCATGAGTTTGGGCTCTGGTTCCTAGAGCTCAACAGGCAGTGCTCCAGCTCTTCTAATATGGCTGGAGGGGTCACATTCACAAATCACCAGGGCTCCCATGCAGCACAACAAGCTAATCTCCTAGAAAGAGTAAAGCTTTAACTAGAGTCTGGTTATAAAGGTGCCCTCTAGCACAGCGCTCACAGGCCATTTCATGTTGGTCAATGTGGCATTACAGTATCTGGCTATAATTTGACTGCGCTTGTCTTCAACAGGTGTTTGCAATTTCCCCCCTTCCTGCAGGATTTCACGTACCTATATTGACCGTATAGGATCCTGTCACAGCGTAGGTAAAAATGACTTTCCGCTGACATGTAGTACATTAACTCACAATGGGGTTTAACAACTTACTTTGGCCTCTCCGATCTGCTCTTTGCGAAACTTCTCCAGCGGTGTGATCAAGACATCATCAGCATTCTGTATCTAAATAAAAGAAAAATCATCAAAAACTTCAAATAGTCAAGTATGACAAATCAACACTAATGAATCATCTATCAAAAACCTTTAACTATATAATAAAACATTACAAAATAATCAATAGTCCTTGAGAGAAATGGTTGCTTTGTACTTAGCCTTGGTATTGTCTAAAATAACCATTCATTCTACCTGTATTCATTAGTATAAGATTTAATATGAATAAAAAAGAAGAGAATTTCAGTAACCTACAAAAAAAAAAAGTTTAAAATTGTTTTATTAAAATACAAAGTCTAGATGGAAAAGGGAAGGAAAGTGATATTGGCAAAAAAAAAAAAAAACTTTTGATATTTTTATTTTAATATTTTAATTAAATGAAGAAAAAATATGAAAAACTTTAAGTACTTCTTAATAAATTTCAAGTATTTCCATCTTAGAAGTTATAACATGATTAAAAACTGCAACATATGCTTAAACCAAAGTGGCAGAAGTATGTAAAATTCACCCATTTTACAGTCTGTAGTGTTAAAAAGCACATTGAACAATGTGGTTCTCTTAATGTGTGAACTCACTGACATCACAGTCCGTTAATAGTTAACAGGCGGCACAGTGCGTGAACGTATCCAAGGAAATTACTTTTATTTACTGTAAAATAACGGCACTATAATTAGTACCATTTTCATGTAGGCACTCCGATTGGAAAAACACACAATTACATACACTAGTTCCTTTTATACACTTTCCCAGGCGCAGCACGGAGGACTTCATGTCTCGCTGGAGAATTGGTCAAAATAAGTTCCACATGCTTGCCTTTGCTCAGCCGGCGGCAGCACTGACCGTCCATCTCTACAGGCTCCATCCACCCACATCAATATTAATGGAATTTGCAATTGCAAATAATAGAAAATGTACAGACTCCAAGTAAGTCCAGATGTATGCTATAGGCTTTGAAAGGATGTAAGTGACAACTTCATTTTTAAGATATGAGTGCATTTCCTGTTCGGCTCATGGTGCACAGCTGAGTCTTTCCCTATAGTGTAAACCAACAGCATATTTAAACTAAATTTCAGTTCGGTTTACCGCTTAAATGTTATACATAAAATGCTGAACTTTCATTTTAAACTTTCAAGCTTGCCTTACACAAACATCCATGACAGGCTTATAAGCAGCAGACAGATGAGCTGCACATGGGACATATAAGAGTGGCCACAATAAAGAAAAGGGGAAATCTTTTAAAAATCAACTTAGAAATGGAATTTTGCATAGTTTTGGAAAATGTTTATACCATTTTCAAACAATAAATAATAAATAAATAAATGTGTCATGTGGTGTAACCTTCAAATAAAAGCAATAACAATTTCCTTACACACTGAAAACGTGATCGTACATATCTTTATTATTTTCAAAAATGTTTTTCAATTATTTTTTTCAAATGTAAAAGTCTTTGTTTGTTTCACAAATATCAAGAATTATATGATTCGATCACATCACATGCTATTTCACAACCTGAACTAACCTTGTGTTGTCATAAACGGGTCAAATGATCTAATATTTTCAGAAATTCATTGACCTTGACACACAGTCATGAGGGTCTGCATGGGTCCCCTATATGATATCATTTCCTGTTTTATGTCTCTACATGTTGGTCGCACAACAAGACTTTAATTTGGCAGACAAAGGTTTTAAAATATTAATAAGCAGGGAAGCATTTCTGTTAAAATATTTAAATACTACTACTTACTGATAATAATAAATTACACCAAACTACTTGTTAATTTCCTTTTTAAGAATTGTATCTTTTTTCCTCTTTTTTTTCATGGCAGTTGCAACACCTGACAATTTATGCCTTCCCAAAATGATCAAAATACGTTTTAATGCAGAACTTTAAAAACATATTCATAATAGCTGAGGTGTATTCAAGTTAACATATGTATGAATTGCATTTTTAATGCATTTCGAAATAAATTATTCAAAAAGCATCACGTCATTGACCCACTTGTTGAACTAAACTGTAGTCAACAATAAGCACTCATATCTCATTAAAGCAAGAGGCCTTTCAGCACTTCTTATACAGCAGAGCACCGAGCACTGAGTGCAGACAGTCGCTCTGTTTGCTCAAGAGTTTCTCCCGTCAAAACTTCCCATGGCCCTTTTTAGCCAGAGAGGAAACTCGCGTCTTACATCAGTCCGATCCATCATGTGGGAAAATGCCTCCCACTTAAAGCAGAGCATGTTGGCAGGCAGTGCGCCTAAGATGAAAGTACCTCTGGATATGAGAGCGTCTACTAATCTGGCAGAACACAATGGCTGAAGTTCAATAAAACACTACTACAGTTGTGTTTACATAATGATTCACCGTTACGTGAGACACAGCCTCTAGACCTGACCGTCTCGGCACCATGCTCCAGTAACACAGAGTACTTCCCATCTGCACCCATGTGGGAGGGCAATGCATTTACTGGGAGTTATTCACCCTTTGGCTCTGTTATTGTACGTCTATGAATGAAAAGGCTCTCGGGGACTTTCTCAGCTTGATGGAGGTGTTTGTCATCCTGAGAGGCCCAGCGCAGGAGCCTGTGAGACTGAAGCGTAACACGGCCACGGTCTGCAGGAAGTAAAGAAACTGTAAGAGGCTGCTGGGTAATTCTTCCCCTGAGGCTCTTCACACAGCTCTGCTGACACACTCTCCTTTCTCCAGTGAACAATGGATGGGACTGAAACTGCAGCTTGGATGCTTGCAGACTGGGGCTGTCCGAGCAAATGCAGCATATTTCATATCCTCTAGGACAAATCAAGTGTTTCCAATTCAAAACAAATAGTTTTTCCTTTGGGTACGGACATATTTTGAATGTAATCCACTTTTAGGGTCATTTCCTTTACAACTCTATTGTAGAGTAAATCAAACAAACTAACACCACAAAACATCACAGAATGTTTGGGTTGTTGTTAGCCAACCAAAAATGTTGATGTCACTGATGTCACTTCCTGGAAGATGATGTCATTAAAGACCAGGGTTTCTTAATTAAAGGTATATTACAAAACTAACTAAATGGAATTGAACAAAGTATATTTGACAACAATGGACAAACCAATAAAACTGATCACCAATTAAAACAATATTAACAAGAAAACATCAGAAAAAAAAACTTTGTTTATAGGCAAAAAAAAAGAGAGAAGAAATCTGGAATATTTCAAAATACCTGCCAGTTCTTTATCGAAAAAGTTATAAAATGACAAAAACAGTAGTGAATTCATTTAAAATTCAGCCGTATATGTTCACTTCATTAAGACGTTGTGAAAAAAGAAAATTATCAATTTTTACGAAATATGATGACATGAATATATAGAGCAG
>NW_015558661.1:1977466-1980292 GCF_001515605.1 Sinocyclocheilus anshuiensis | reverse complement strand
AGGAATGACTCACTGATATGATTTTTATTGTGTAAGGAAGCATTACTCAGGTCTCTCACTGAGAAAGGAAACAACGTTGTGATCTACAAGCTGGAAAAGCAATCATCTGAAGGTACGAGCCAATAACACAAAGTGTCATGAGTGGATGACCTAAGGTTTGACCTCAGTGTTTTTATTAGACATCCAGACACAAGCCCAGAAGAAACAATAGAGATGTTTGTCTTTGTTACAATAGAGGCTGCTGTCTTACAGTCACACCATTACAGCTAATAACTTCAGTTTTGCGTTTACAAGACTTCAGTTTAGATTTGGCCAGAAGTCATTCTGCTCTATACAACAATGACTAATTAAAAATCATAACATATAATGACAAAAAAGTTTGTACAGAGGAAAAAATATTCAAACAGACCACTTAAACATATCTGCATGTACATAAATATAAAATATGGCTGATTGCAGCAATCAGTAGATACAAATATGTACATTACCGTTCAAAAGTTTGTAGTCAGAAGTAAGAAAGTATAAAAGGATGTATTAAATTGATAAAGTAAAAACATTTAGAGACATCACAGTAAAGGCGGCGTTTATCATTTTACAAAAGATTTCTATTTCAAATAAATGTTGCCCAGTTTTCACAAAAATATTAAGCAGCACAAGTGTTAACAACACTGATAATGATAACGAAATGTTTCTGAAGCACCAAATCAGCCTATTAGAATGATTTCTGAAGGATCATGTGACACTAAAGACTAGAGTAATGATGCTGAAAATTCAGCTTTGAAATCACAGGAATAAATTACATTTTAAAATTTATTAAAATAGAAAACAGTTATTTTAAATTGTAACAATATTTCACATTATTATTAAATCAAATAAATTCAGCCTGGCTGAGTATAAGAGACTTGCCAAGAAAATTAGCCCAAACTTTTGAACGGTAGTGTATTCAAACTATATTATCAATAAAAGAAATGTACAGAAAAGTGTCTCATGAATCCCAAACAAAGCTGCATGTTTGTTAACATGTGGGTATAGGGTCATCAGTGAAGCACAGAGGAGCATTGTTTTCCTGGTGAGGTCTTTCGCTGCTGTACTATGACTAATGATCCACCAGCTGCAGCAGTGAATGGCAATAATATTCCTGGCAACACGCTGCCTCATGCATAATGCCCATAAAAGCACCCATTAGCGGCTGCAGCTGATGGCAATGAAGATCCTATGCTGTTGGCATTGATGTTTCCATACACAAAATAATGTTATTTTTAGCAGCATCATATGACCCCTTTAAGAGAAACAGCATGAGTGATATTTCATTATCATCTGCACTTGCTGATCTATGCCGTTTCCCTTACCTCCTCGAAGAGTCATGACCTACAGAAAGCATCTTTCTGTTTCTCATAACACTTAGACCTGACTGTGGAAGCTCATAAAAACTCTCCCTCAAAATAGCGCACACTTATGGTGCTAAACCACTAGGCTAGAAGTGTGCTATAAAACTTTAACTATGTGTGAACAATACCACATAAAAAGAACAATAAAGAGACAACTACTAGAAAGCAAACGATCACTATGTCTACTTCATTTATGAGGTTTGCGGTACTTTTGAAGTAGACCACATCATGTGGTGTGTTTATGGCGAGATTTTAAACCTACATAACTTGAAGGGATAGTCCATTTAAAAACTGATTGATTAATTGAAAGGCAGATTCACTGAAAAGACACTTCCATTTTTTTATGGAATTAATTATTTTGTACAGTAAGGATGCATTAAATTGATCAAAAGTGACAGTAAAGACATTTATAATGTTACAAAAGATTATATTTAAATTCTCCTTTTCAAGTGCAAATTTCCTCAGCACCAAATCAGCATTAGAATGATTTCTGAAGGATCATGTGACACTGAAGACTGCAGTAATGGCTGCTGAAAATTCAGTTTTGCCATAACAGGAATAAATTACATGTTAAAATATATTCAAACAGAAAAGTTATTTTACATTGTAATAAAATTTCACAATATTTATGTTTTACTGCATTTTTGATCAAATACAGCCTTAAGAAGCATAAGAGACGTCTTTCAAATACATAAAAAACCCTTTTTGAATGGTAGTTTTTTAGAAACAAAAGAACCAAAGCAACTTACTAGTCGTCGTCTTTCCTCCTCCACCGTGTTCAGCAGCTGGGAGAATTCCTTCAATGACTGGGCTGTGATAAGAGAGAAAGAATTTCAATCATGAATCATCAGCTCTGGATCTGTAATTACTCTATCAGCACATCTGATTTTGCCCTTTGAACCTTTGGCATAAAGGAAATACAGAAAACCTGCATATAATATTGCACAAAGGGGTAGGGCTGCACGATACATCGAAATGGAATCGAGATCGCTATTCGGCAGAAGCTGCGATTGTCATGCGTATCTTTCAGTGAAGCACTGTTCTGTGATCAGCAGTAAATCTCCATCCAAAGGCCAGAGGGTGCTACGGTGACCGAGAAGTGCTAAACAAATCACAATTCTGAAAACAAAATAACAAATTACAAACGCAAATGCAAGTCTAAAAAACAAAATAACAATTCAGAAACCACAACAACAATTCAGAAAACATTATAACAAGTCAGAAAACACAATGACAAATTCGAAAACAAAATAACAAATCAGAAAACACAATGACAAATCCGAAAACAAATTAACAAGTCAGAAAACACAACGACAAATCAGACAAACCGGAAGAGGTAGGTATAGTTTGAGACAGCGCCATTGGTTTGGGATTACTCACCGCTGAGTGGACGAGACATCTGTCAATCAACTTATACAGGGAAGAACCAGCTGAAGAA
>NW_015558661.1:1973572-1977298 GCF_001515605.1 Sinocyclocheilus anshuiensis | reverse complement strand
AATAGAATCCATTGCTAATACGAGATTTGAAAAGGGAGGGAAAAAAAGTTCGGCAAAAGGCGGAATCGAACCCCGGGTCGATCGCGTCAAAAAGCCAACGACACGCGCTTATCCATCTGCGCCACTAGAGCTGATGTTTTACAGTCACTTTTAACTAAAAGTGCCTTATTCTGTGTAAGAAGCCACATCATCTCACAGAAGGATTTATTTCAAACACTCGACTGACTTTATGAAGGGAGTTTGGAGTAAAAATATGTAGGCTAATTAAATGTGGTATTTTCACATGCTTTCAGATGGAGCAGCATGTTATTAATGTGATATTTTCACATGCTTTCAGATGGGGCAGCATTTACTACACAGAGCCGTAGTTCACTGAGAAGCTACGCAAACAGCCGTCATTATCGCTAACGATTTCATAATCGCACAATTATATCGTCTGTAATTTTTTTGCGTAGCTTGTCAGTGAACTACGGCTCTGTGTAGTAAATACTGCTCCATCTGAAAGCAGGTGATGGAGATTTACTATTGATTACAGAACCGGCTTTACTATCAAAATGCGCATGACAATCGCATTCGATTAATCGTGCAGCCCTACAAAGGGGTATTCCAGAAACAGCAGACCCCATGTTCAAGATGTAGAAATGTGAGAGTAACACAAAGCATGTTTCCTGTATGAGCCCTGCATGTGTGCATCATGGTCAGCCATAGAAAAAAAGGGAAGATTAATCATTTCAAAAGCTGAATTGCATGTTTTACAGTGATCCATTACATTTCTGACACCGTGATTGTTCATGTTAGTTCCTGAATATGCCTTGTTGTAATGATACTAAAAATATAATCCAGATACAAGCTAAAACCAGCACCTGAGAAATGATTTAAAACATGCAGAAGAAAACAACTGTGATCTAAAATAAACTACTGTTGATATTATGTCATGCTACTAAAATCACACGATGTTGTGATTCTGAGATTGTGCTTTTTTTTCCCCTAAACAAAATACGCTTTGGCCACATCACTTCCTATCCTGGGATATACAGCATTTTTCTGTTTTGCGATAAGCAGGGTCCCACCTCTCAGTCCCCCTCATCATTCTCTGAGGATTTTAACTCCTCCAGATATCAAATTAGGAACTCAGATAAGAACTACTTTCAACTACTTTCTATTAGAAGCACAGACTACAGATAAACACACCCTCGGTCATTTCAAAATCATGTTACAGCAAGACAAATCTGCTTTGCAAATGTAGCAGGAGAACCACAAATCCGCAGAGATGCACTTAAAAGGACATGCCAGGCATGCATGAAACAATACTCATCCTGTTGAGATATTCATATCACATTCAAAGAACTGGCATTATGATTTATCGCAAACATACTCTACTGTTGAAAAGTTTGGGGTGTTTTTTTTTTTTTTTTTTACTCTTTTTGAAAGAAGTCTCTTATGCTCACCAAGGCTGCATTTATTTGATCAGATAGTTAGTAAAAATCGTATTACCTCAAACTTTTGAAAGGTAGTGTATGGCAATTATTTTAAATCAGTACAACCATAACCAGTATCGCCAAACCCTATTAAATGAAAGATTTTTATGTATTTTAAAGAAAAAAGGGGTACATTTTAACATTAAACACTAAGCTGCAAATTATCAGAGTCTCACCAGCCTAAATATCTAAGAGTGTTATGACCAATATGGACAGCCAGGGCCAGAAAGGAACATTCTCACACCTTGCAGACGGTTGTTTGGGTTCATGGTTTTCTAAATGCCAGGCAGCAATTGTCTCAGTCTGATAAAGAACCATCACTGTTGTGTTTGACACTATGGAGCTGTAATGCTACAGTAATGTGTGTTTTCTCAGCTTACTGTTGGTGGGTGACTTAGGACGACAGCTGCAAATAAAAAGCTTATGGAGGCATGAACATTTTGGAGACTGTTTCAAAGTTTACATCACTATTTACAGCTTAAAGGGATAGTTCTCACAACAAATTAATGTTCTGCCATTATTTACACACTCTCACGTCATTCCAAACCTGTATGACTTTCTTTATTCTGTGAGACAAAGGAGTTATTCATAGCTGAATGACTAAGAAATGAATTTCCCATACAATGAATGGCAATCTTAGCTATCAAGCTAAATTCTCAAGGCAAGATTTTTTGTGAATAACAATGTAAATTTTATTTTTTTGGGATTGACTCCTTTTGTCCCCATCCACTTTTTTAGTATGAATGAGAGCAGCTTCAACATTCTACTAAACGTTTCCTTGCATGAAAGAGTTGCATGAAAGAAAGAGTACTGGTTCAGAAAGACATTAAGGTAAGTAAATGATGACAGAATTTAATTTTTCTCCGGATAAGAAATGGTATAATTTATTCAATTGCATGATTATTCAAATAATTTTCATCTTGATCATTTGCCAACTACTTACCAATGTTAATCTCATCATCTGTCTCTGCATCTCCGATGCATTCAAACTGGAAATCCTGTAGGGACTGGGAAAATTTCTGCACAGCTGCAGATAGATCTGTCAGAGAGACAACAAACAGTTATGTGATGGAGCTTCCTAATAATTTGAGCATATTCACTGAGTTTTCAGTTATTAATATAATATTATATAAGCTGTGATTTGTTCAGACTAAAAGGAAGGAGATAACATCACAAATACTTCAATAGTCAATTAAAGCAGTAGTGATGTAGGTCTTTTCTGGAAGACATTCACTGATTTTGTTTAGTACAAAAGCCCAAATGAGCCTTCTACCAGACTGCATTGTGGCTGAGAATAAAGGAGAAAGTTGTGAAAGAGAATAATGATGAAAATAACAAGAAATAGTCAAAGCTGATTGGACCTAAATGTTCAAAGGCTAAGACTAGTGCAAAGCAAATATATCTAGAGGAAGGCAGGAGGAGCCATGCTGGTGAAGTGGCTGATAACAGCATATCTAGCAGAGATTTGTCTCCTTTCTGATATCACATCAGATACCAGCTGAATAAACAAGCATTATATGATGGCGTGCACCAACCCTAGTGTACATGTTCAGTTCCTCAACCTGTTTGATATTAGAGTGGTTAAATATGTTTGTAATGATTTGCTTTTTGAGATTAAATTGTTAATAAGACTCTGAAGACCCTTTACATGAGGAGCTGTAGTTTTAAGTAGTTAAATGAAATGTCTTTAAAAGGGTAAAAGGTCAGCTACCAGTTTATCATAGGTCCTTTCTTAATAGGTCCTTTCTTAATTATTAATATAATAAAAAATATTTAAATAGCACAACAAATCTGTGCTTTCTCGCTTATAAACCTCCATAAATCACAGATTATCTTACGTTTAAAAAGACACACGACCTGTAACTTACTTTTCAGCGCACTAATAAGCATATTTCCATCTTTGATTAGTTCCTTGATGAATTTATTAGTACGATCCAGCTCAATTTCGTGGCATTTGAGTCGCTCTCTGAAGTCAGGACTGTCCAGAAAAGAATCACTGAATTCCAGCGCCGGGAGCCCCATTGTAAAAGTGCAAATGAATGAAACAGTGAAACAAAACCTAAAGAACAGCTTTAATCCTCGGGAAAAGTAGATTTCTTAATAGAGTAAACTTTCCACGCTTACGAGTCCCGAAACCCCACTTCCGGCATGTTGTGTCCCTGCTCAATCACAGAGGCTCAGCAGAGCGAGAGAGCGAGCGTAGCGGTGACTCCTACTGGTCTGATCCCGCTCACCTACAGTAAAACAT
>NW_015558661.1:1960696-1972147 GCF_001515605.1 Sinocyclocheilus anshuiensis | reverse complement strand
TTTTTTTTTTTTTTTTTTTACTCTTTTTGAAAGAAGTCTCTTATGCTCACCAAGGCTGCATTTATTTGATCAGATAGTTAGTAAAAATCGTATTACCTCAAACTTTTGAAAGGTAGTGTATGGCAATTATTTTAAATCAGTACAACCATAACCAGTATCGCCAAACCCTATTAAATGAAAGATTTTTATGTATTTTAAAGAAAAAAGGGGTACATTTTAACATTAAACACTAAGCTGCAAATTATCAGAGTCTCACCAGCCTAAATATCTAAGAGTGTTATGACCAATATGGACAGCCAGGGCCAGAAAGGAACATTCTCACACCTTGCAGACGGTTGTTTGGGTTCATGGTTTTCTAAATGCCAGGCAGCAATTGTCTCAGTCTGATAAAGAACCATCACTGTTGTGTTTGACACTATGGAGCTGTAATGCTACAGTAATGTGTGTTTTCTCAGCTTACTGTTGGTGGGTGACTTAGGACGACAGCTGCAAATAAAAAGCTTATGGAGGCATGAACATTTTGGAGACTGTTTCAAAGTTTACATCACTATTTACAGCTTAAAGGGATAGTTCTCACAACAAATTAATGTTCTGCCATTATTTACACACTCTCACGTCATTCCAAACCTGTATGACTTTCTTTATTCTGTGAGACAAAGGAGTTATTCATAGCTGAATGACTAAGAAATGAATTTCCCATACAATGAATGGCAATCTTAGCTATCAAGCTAAATTCTCAAGGCAAGATTTTTTGTGAATAACAATGTAAATTTTATTTTTTTGGGATTGACTCCTTTTGTCCCCATCCACTTTTTTAGTATGAATGAGAGCAGCTTCAACATTCTACTAAACGTTTCCTTGCATGAAAGAGTTGCATGAAAGAAAGAGTACTGGTTCAGAAAGACATTAAGGTAAGTAAATGATGACAGAATTTAATTTTTCTCCGGATAAGAAATGGTATAATTTATTCAATTGCATGATTATTCAAATAATTTTCATCTTGATCATTTGCCAACTACTTACCAATGTTAATCTCATCATCTGTCTCTGCATCTCCGATGCATTCAAACTGGAAATCCTGTAGGGACTGGGAAAATTTCTGCACAGCTGCAGATAGATCTGTCAGAGAGACAACAAACAGTTATGTGATGGAGCTTCCTAATAATTTGAGCATATTCACTGAGTTTTCAGTTATTAATATAATATTATATAAGCTGTGATTTGTTCAGACTAAAAGGAAGGAGATAACATCACAAATACTTCAATAGTCAATTAAAGCAGTAGTGATGTAGGTCTTATCTGGAAGACATTCACTGATTTTGTTTAGTACAAAAGCCCAAATGAGCCTTCTACCAGACTGCATTGTGGCTGAGAATAAAGGAGAAAGTTGTGAAAGAGAATAATGATGAAAATAACAAGAAATAGTCAAAGCTGATTGGACCTAAATGTTCAAAGGCTAAGACTAGTGCAAAGCAAATATATCTAGAGGAAGGCAGGAGGAGCCATGCTGGTGAAGTGGCTGATAACAGCATATCTAGCAGAGATTTGTCTCCTTTCTGATATCACATCAGATACCAGCTGAATAAACAAGCATTATATGATGGCGTGCACCAACCCTAGTGTACATGTTCAGTTCCTCAACCTGTTTGATATTAGAGTGGTTAAATATGTTTGTAATGATTTGCTTTTTGAGATTAAATTGTTAATAAGACTCTGAAGACCCTTTACATGAGGAGCTGTAGTTTTAAGTAGTTAAATGAAATGTCTTTAAAAGGGTAAAAGGTCAGCTACCAGTTTATCATAGGTCCTTTCTTAATAGGTCCTTTCTTAATTATTAATATAATAAAAAATATTTAAATAGCACAACAAATCTGTGCTTTCTCGCTTATAAACCTCCATAAATCACAGATTATCTTACGTTTAAAAAGACACACGACCTGTAACTTACTTTTCAGCGCACTAATAAGCATATTTCCATCTTTGATTAGTTCCTTGATGAATTTATTAGTACGATCCAGCTCAATTTCGTGGCATTTGAGTCGCTCTCTGAAGTCAGGACTGTCCAGAAAAGAATCACTGAATTCCAGCGCCGGGAGCCCCATTGTAAAAGTGCAAATGAATGAAACAGTGAAACAAAACCTAAAGAACAGCTTTAATCCTCGGGAAAAGTAGATTTCTTAATAGAGTAAACTTTCCACGCTTACGAGTCCCGAAACCCCACTTCCGGCATGTTGTGTCCCTGCTCAATCACAGAGGCTCAGCAGAGCGAGAGAGCGAGCGTAGCGGTGACTCCTACTGGTCTGATCCCGCTCACCTACAGTAAAACATCAGGACGTGATTAGCGGCTGTGCTGTGCTGTGCTGTGCTTGGTATGCACGCCATATACTACACCCTCCTGAGGTGACTCTAGAAGTCGTCTCTGTGTACAAATATGAAAAATTTTCAGGACTAAAAAATGTAACATGCTGGGTTTTATTTGGATGGATATTAAGTGATCTGAATCAGAATACTTTCTTGTTTAATTTGAATAAAACATTTAAGTGTTTGATCTACATGTTAGAAAACTAGAAATTTCATGACCAGAAAGGACCCATAAAGATATAACAAAAATACAGGCCACAGTTGACAGAACTGCTTATGTAATACATTTGATTACCACAATTAATATAGGGCCTACACAGATTTTAAGTTTTACATTTTAACATTCATGTTTACAGTGGAACTATATAGTATACCATAGCTACTACACTGTACTATGTACTAACTACACTACATAGGCTTCCTATAACCCCTCTTTCAAAAATGTACCATGGTAATTATAGTTCCAACAAATAATACTACATTTAGTCCTAAATACTACAGTTAAACTGGTACTGGCATTTGTTACTTGGTTTCCACCAGTGAAATAAACAAAAATACAACTATTTTAAAAGTTACTCTTTTTAATTGAATATATCATATTAATTTCTAATAACATTTATCATGTCATGATAATTTGTCAGAAAATGTGGTTAGCCTACTATAGTGCATTTTATATATACTGTGGTATAGTATGCTATACTATATAGCATTCAATTGCATTCCACACCAAACTACACATAATTTTTTTTTCTGTTGAATTTCATGATGGTAAAAAGTTATATTAGTTAACGGCATCAATTAATTTTTTTTTTATTTTACTTGTTTCTGAGCCAGCCCTGCTATGGCCAGATATGCCGAGATAGGCTCTAGCATCCCTGCAACTCTACAGAGGACAAGCAGTTTGGAAAAAGGATGGATGTTCCCGAGCCTTCTGATAAAAAGGCAACTACATTAGGGACATCACATTACAAAAACTTATTAATAAAAATATGGAAAGGGTAAGGATGGAGAAGAACCCAAAATGTGTTTGTGTTGAGATACCAAAAGGGTTTCTTGAATAATACGCTGTGTGCTTCCTTAAACCAAACGGAAAGACTGCCATCTGGTGACCCACTGATGAAACCATAAAAAACAAACAGGTTTAAACTCTTTCTGCTCATCTGTCCTGTCTTCTGTTCGCCCTCTGTAGGTAGTAAAGAGCTTTAATTATAGCAAGAGAGACAAAAATAGATGTTTATTTGACAATGTTTGTCTTGTGTTTGTCAAATTTTCCTCAGTACCTTCAAGTCATGTAACTTGCTACTGACAGCGGAGGCAACTATTTTTAACATGACCCACAATCCTGTTCTTTAGAAAGGACTCTTGGAACAAGCCGGGGAACTTCTTGAGACATGGTTCACACTTTAGGTAAGTTGTTTGGTAACTGTTTAGGTTCTGCTGTCAGTGCTGTCTACAGCCGCTTGGCCTTACAGCAAAGTCTTACAAAACCAGGTACTTTTATAAGGAAAATATATGTTTTAGCACAATGTAATATATAAATGCATACAGATAATTGATCAATATTTTAATGAATAAGAAACGACCTTTTTTCCAGAAACTGCTGTTGCACATTGACACTGCTTCAGATAATAATGGTATGTACATATCATTTTCTGATTATTAAAATATTGGTTACTCGGTGATATTTGTATGTAAAAATATGTCATAATACAGATTTGAATTACAGACCCAGGTGAAAAAGACGTAGTATTAAATGTATTAAAAATATACTTGAAATTCAAGTAGTATGTTTATAATACATTTGTATTCCCAACATGCTTATTTGAAGTGCAATAAAAATATATTGAATTGCATTTTAATATATTTCTAAAAAGTATACTAGAAATACTTTTGTATTAAATATATGCTTAGTTATACTTCTAAGAAATATGCTAAACAGAAGCATACTTTTATTTTTAGTGTACTTTATGAATATTTGTAATGTACACAACAATATATAATACATTAACGCTTTCTAGATATCAAAGTGTGTACGTGTGAATATATACTGAAAAAAAGCAGCTTTATAATATACTAGTAGTGTAATGCTAATGCATTTCCAATGAGCTGAAATACAATTGAAATGTACTTGAAGTACATTAAAACGATGCTTCAAATATACTCTAACTGTAGTTCATGAAGTATTAAAAGGACATTTTAAATGTATTTTAAGAAATACACTTAAATTGCACTAAATATACTTAAAGTGGTTCCATTTTAACACAATTTCAATATATTAAATATATTACAAATAGATTAAAATCCAACTTAAACATATCTTGAAATACACTTAATATACTTAAAGTTGTTTCAAAATAATACATTTAATATGCACTTAGTATAGTATAATTTAAATATAGTATGTCTGAAAAAGCATAATTTAAATATATTTCTTTTTCACCTGGGGAATTTTGTAGCATTATATTATAGAGCATTATGGTGTAATGAAAAGTGAAAAGTGTAATGAAACTGCTCATAGCTCAAGATTGTTTTTTTTTGTGTGTGGTTTTAGTCCACATATTTTAGATTTGAGGCATGATCCCAGCCTGCGTTCCCGTCTTGTGTTGTACTTTTATTTTGAAATTAATTCAGCATTACAGAAGCCATTCATATGCTTTTGTATTAATAAAAGTTGACTCAAAATCAGATAGATCTAAATTAATAAAAATTTTTGTCCAATCAAAATGCGCTTTCGAATGAGAAAGTCCCTCCTGTTTCTATAGGACAGGGGTCACCAGACTCTTTGTCCTGGAGGGTCGGTGTCCTGCAGAGTTTACCTCCAACTTGCCTCAACACACCTGCCTTGAAGTTCCTAGTATGCCTAGTAAGACATTGATTAGCTAGTTCTGGTGTGTTTGATTAGGGTTGGAGGCGGAGCTTAGCTCTGCAGGACACCGGCCCTCCAGGACCAAGTTTGGTGACCCCTGCTATAGGACTAGAATATAGAATATAGAATGAATTCTGTGCTAGTCTTTTTGAAATTCCAATTTGGAACCAGTGCAAGTTGCTTTGTTGTGCTTGTATATTGTGTTTTTCCACAGAGGAGGATCCGATTATAGGAGATCCGGTCCGAGGCTGCACAGACATTGTGAGACCTGTTTCAGTCGCCGCTGCAAAGCCTCCATAGAAGTGTCCGTGTCATGCATGGTCATCAACTGCCGCTTGCTTTGTGGGGCCTCCTTCAGAATCAGAATCAGAAGAGCTTTATTACCAAGTATGTTTACACACACAAGGAATTTGACTTGACAACAGGAGCTTCCAGTGTAGAAGAAAGTACAAACATAGTGCAGACATACATGATAGTGCAGACATACATAGGAATAACACAGTAGGGATGTAATATAACACTAATATAATAAAAAAAGAAAAATTAGAAAAGTCCTGCAGAGTTTAGCTCCAACCCTAATTAAACACACCTGAATCAGCTAATCAAGGTCTCACTAGGTATGCTTGAAACTTCCAGGCAGGTGTGTTGAGGAAAGTTGGATCTAAACTCTGCAGGACACCGGCCCTCCAGGACCAAGTTTGGTGACCCCTGCTATAGGACTAGAATATAGAATATAGAATGAATTCTGTGCTAGTCTTTTTGAAATTCCAATTTGGAACCAGTGCAAGTTGCTTTGTTGTGCTTGTCTATTGTGTTTTTCCACAGAGGAGGATCCGATTATAGGAGATCCGGTCCGAGGCTGCACAGACATTGTGAGACCTGTTTCAGTCGCCGCTGCAAAGCCTCCATAGAAGTGTCCGTGTCATGCATGGTCATCAACTGCCGCTTGCTTTGTGGGGCCTCCTTCAGAATCAGAATCAGAAGAGCTTTATTACCAAGTATGTTTACACACACAAGGAATTTGACTTGACAACAGGACAGAGTTTGAAAAGTCCTTGTTGGTGCGAGAAGATGTTCATCCGTTTTGTTAGGAAGGGAACGGACATTCGCGAGATGAATGCTTGGGAGCGCAGTCCGAAAGCCGCGCGCGCGGAGCTTCACCAGGGCGCCGGCGCGTTTCCCTCTTCTGCGTCTGCACGCGCGTTTGAACAACACAGCTGTACCTCCGACTAGAATGTCCAACAAAACGTCCGAATAATCAAAAACCGGAAAAATGTTGTCTGGGATGTGCTGCTTAATGTTAAGGAGTTCGTCTCTGGTAAAACTTATAGAAGAAGAATGACAAAACACAGAACAAACAAACAAAAACAATAGAAGAATCGCGGAGCTCAGCGTCCTTGCTGCCATTTGCGGTGCCATGCTGGTATCGAATAGATCCAACTAAAAAACTTCCACATGTGTAAAGAGGATGAACACTCCCTGTTGTGTCCCAATGAGAAGGTGCCTTGTCTCAATGCTCACTATGGCTGCCCTTTCACCATGTGTCACTCTCGGCTGGCCAAACACCTTGAGGTGTGTCCCGCGAGCGTCGTCTGCTGCTCGATGGAGTGGAACTGTTGGCCTCTTGAGAACCCAGATGCCCCCTTGTATACAAACCTACTGAAAGCTCCACGAGCAAGAATCACTGGACCTTTCCATGGCACTGAGAGACCAGAAACATCTATGTGCCCGGTTGAAAATGAGAAAATGCTTTCCTGAGTTAATGGAGGAACAAGAAGAGGAGCCTGCCGCAGTGGAGGAGTATGACGATGAGGAGGAAGCAGTAGGAAAAGAGACTGTGTGTAATGGGATGCACGTCGATGGACGTGGAGGTTCAGGAGGAGGCTTGGTGAATGGACCATCTAAAGCTTGTGAGAAAGCTCTGAAAGAAGATGTGGTCCTCAATGGTCCTGTTGACAAGGACAAGTACAATCTTTTCGAAAAGATGTTTAGCATGGAAATGGGTGGTTGCAAGCAGGCAGAGGCAGAGGCGTCGAAAACAGAAGAACAGCATGGAAAAAATACTTCTTCTAAAGGTTCTTCAAAGCCACAAGGAGCTTCTGTACAGCCCGAGAAAAAGGAAGCAAACGTATCCCATGTGGATATCACCAAAACTGGACTGGCACCTTGGCAGGATGGTGTCCTGGAGCGACTCGGACAGGAAGTGAAACCTAGAAAATTCAACATGTACATAGTGCATCATGGGCGCATGTTGATTTCCTTTGGTCAGATGGATGCTTGCACGCCCAGAGAGAGAGATTTTGTTTATGGGAAGTTGGAGCCAATACCAGTCCAGACTCTACGTTCCTTCAAGGTTCCCAGTAGTTACAAACAAAGACGCATTCAACTTAGAGAATTCAATACAAGAGTAATGACCGAGCACAAGGGCGTTGGCACATCTGACCTGGATATGTCTGAGAAAGATGGTGGGGAGATGGATGAGATGTTTTCAACCCTACTTTGTTATGCAGAGGTTGAGATAAGGCGCCACAAAATAAGTGAAACGGTGGCAACAGATGGACTTTATGTCGATATCGCAACACAGACGTATTTTGCCACAGCTCCCTTCAAATCCAACGCAACTCTGACTGAAATTACAGCAGGCAGGGATTTGAAACTTCATGTTGACCTCGATACAGAAGAGGATACCCTCAGACACAACAAATCAACCTCAGCTTTCATGTTCCGGTGTGGCCATTTCTTCCGGCGGGATGAGTTTATCAGAATTACCGCCCGAGTCCGACCCGACCCCGTCTTTTTTTCCCCTTCTCCCAAAACAGCTTATACTACTGTTCCAGCTATTAAAATAGTTCAGTTTTGTATGTAATGGCAAAGTGATTATATTTCGTTTCGTTTTTTTATTAAGTTAATTTAGAAAAACTTTTTGAGCATTTTTTTGTTTGTTAAATATACGTTTTTGTTTTTTAAATTAACGACCAAGCGGCCAGTGACAGTGAGCCTATGTTTGGTCAATTTAGCCTTCTCAAATCATCACGACTTGCCTAAAATAAAATCTATAGATATAAAACAGTTCAAGCATATAACAATGTTTAAACGTTAAACCTAGACAAATGTGCGCTATATCCAATATTTTGTGCAGAGAGTGGAAGCTGAAGCACGCTTTGCAGGACATGGAGGCGCCAGCGCAATCACTTGCATTTTTTTCAGTGGATACGCCGTCATTTTTGCTCATAAAGGTAAGAGTAATACATCATTCGTAACTGTAAAGGGTCTACTTTTATTTGTGTGCACTCACAATATCAACAAAACGTTGTGCTTTTATAAAATAAAGAATGATGCGTTTTCTGCCGTCTCGTCTTGAACAGGCGCGCTTCACAAAAATGAACCAAGACTCAGCGAATACGTCTCACAGACATGACAAATATATCTATAGAAGGCTTTAAATTACTACTTAAGGTAATAAAACAAATCAAAAACAAAAACTCTTTCATTATAATCATAATCCGTAAAGATGCACTTCTCTCTAAAGGCACGTCTAATGAGGAGATGGTGAGTCAGGATCGGCAACTTCATCCTTGCGACACCGACACAGAAAACACTATTTATTATTAAATAATTCAAATATCTCCATCCTCTTTCGCCCTGACACATTTACGGTAATTACTTTTGCCGATGCTTTGCGGCAAGCTTAAGCCTATTGCGTGCATTTGAACGCAGAACTCTTCAGCTGCGCTGACTGCACGCATGCTGCTGCTGCTGGACACTAAACACCGTCGAGCCGCTCTTGACAGTCACGGTAGCACGGTCTCGTGTTGTTTCCACCAGCGTGGCAATTTTTTCATCACTAATTAATGGATATCTAAAATATAAAAATAAGGAGAAGCCTAAAACAGGCCCGAGGCCCGGCCCGCGTCTGAACTATGATGTGAAAATTGGCCCGAAGGCCGACCCGAGGGGGCGTAAAAAAGTCAGGGCCCGTCGGGCCCCGGGCTGAAATGCAGGGCTCTAACATAAATGGCTGAACACCTGAAACACTGTCCATTCTACCAAACTGAACTGAAAAATGAGCCTTTTGCCCTGGCCAGTATGCTTGACTACAAAGGAAAAGAGAGACACAGTTTGGTTTCTTTGTTTATGAGACGCAAATGATACTGTAACTGGAACTTTTATTTTGAATATTTGGTACAGTGAGTCAATATCCACTAGTGAAAATGATTCTATTTATATTATGCTAATATTTGCTACTGTTAAATTAATATTCTACTAATATATGTTTCTTTACAAATTATAACAACTGGGGTGTAAAAATTAATTTAAAAATGATCATTTCAGGATGTTTGATTGTTTGTTACATTTTTGCTTTATTGACAGTAGCCATTTCCACTTTATCACTGTCACAAAATTGCTCATCTGCCTAGAATGCAAAATCTTATTATTTATGGTTATTTATTAATCATTTTATTTCTAGGTTTAAATTAATTTGGACTCCCAGATGTTCAGATATTAAAGGTACTTTTTGTGTGTTTGATTTCTAACTTAATTTTGCCTTTTATTCTCTCTCTGTAAAACTAAAACAATAACATACAGTAAAGCAGAATGTGTTTCTTCACTTCGCTTTAGATTTCCATAGCTCTTGTCATGTTTTATGTTTTTGTTGGGGATAATAAACCTATAGAGTAAAATGTACCATTTTTGTGTGCACCATATGCACAATAATTGTATGATTAGAAAAGCACTGTTCAATAAATAGGCCTAACAAATAAATGTAAATAAATAATGCTGAAAATGTTTAAAAACACCATATGTGCATGAAATAATTATTGCATTCAAACAGCCAAATGCAGCACAGTTGAAAAGAACGGCTTAAGAAAAGCTTGAGATGGCATGTCATCTTTAATCTTGACACAGTGTCTTGAAAACACCGGGTACCTAGAGCAGCTATGGTTACAGAACATGTAACTTGACTCTTGTATGCCAAAAAACCCTAGTCACACAACCAGTATATGAACGTGTCTATTTTTAACTAGTGGGCAGACACAGATATAGTCTCACTCAAAGTTTTAGTGACTAAGCTGAACACTAGCGTGGAGCTCACAGTAAAAACACTATGGTAGGTCAACTTTTCTTTGCTTTTTTTAGTGTCTGCCAGCTAAATGCAAGATGTAGACATAGCAGTCTAAATATGTGCATTGTATCTGCAAGAAGCATTTAGGTTTTTAGCATTAGCTTAGGATTAATTCTATTTCTGAAATACATTTCAGGTTTTACCACTAAGAGGAGGAACATGCAAAACACATTTATACATGTGTATACAGTGGTGGACGAAGTACACAAATCAAGTACTTGAGTAAAAGTATAGATACGTATAATAAAATATTACTCCAGTAAAAGTAAAAGTACTCAGTTTTCAATTTTACTCGAGTGAAAGTACAAAAGTACTTGATTTTTTATGTACTTAAGTAAAAAGTACTGATAGATGAATATTTATTTTGCAGTTTTATATAGGCTACTTTTATCATTTAATTTTATATTAGCATATATTTTGTTATAATCCTATTGCTCAAAATACCTGGGATTTTACCAAAATAACCAATAAGGAAATAATGAATACCTAAAATATTGAGACTCTGATGTTAATGTGTCTGCATTCAAGCATTTCAGTGGGCTTAAACAGATCACCCGTTACAGCAGATTTAGTTCACAGACAATTGACAGCTTTGACCTAAATATGATTTTCAGTTACAATAATTAATCCTAAAATTCGACATTAGTAACTTACTTTTAACAGCATCAGACACGCGCGCGCGCTCACAAGATCTCCCGGTTCTTACTTGTGAATTCAGTTCACTGGAGACTCACAATAAATGGATAATTTGAATCAGTGAGTTGTCGACTCGAGAACAGCTGCAATCGGGTCATTCCAATTCGTGAATGAATCGTTTGGTGCGATTTGCGAACCGATTTACCGGGTTCATTGAAAAGAATCAGTTCGTTCATGAATCAGACACCGCTTCTGCGTCCCGTAGCACGTGATATATTATAAGGAGTAACGATAAGTTGTATGAAATGTAGTGAAGTAAAAAGTACGATCTTATGCTTTGGAATTTAGTGAAGTAAAAGTAAAAGTTACTCAAAATAAAACTACTCCAGTAAAGTACAGATACTTGAAAAATATACTTAAGTACGGTAACGAAGTAAAACTACTCCGTTACTGTCCACCACTG
>NW_015558661.1:1957816-1959566 GCF_001515605.1 Sinocyclocheilus anshuiensis | reverse complement strand
ACATTAGTAACTTACTTTTAACAGCATCAGACGCGCGCACGCTCACAACATCTCCCGGTTCTTACTTGTGAATTCAGTTCACTGGAGACTCGCACTAAACGGATCATTTGAATCAGTGAGTTGTCGACTCGAGAACAACTGCAATCGGTTCATTCTAATTCGTGAATGAATCGTTTGGTGCGATTTGCGAACCGATTTTAAAAGGTTAATTGAAAATAATCAGTTCGTTCTTGAATCAGACACTGCTTCTGCGTGTCGGAGCACGTGATATATTATAAGGAGTAATGAGAAGTTTTATGAAATGTAGTGAAGTAAAAGTTACTCAAAATAAAACTACTCCAGTAAAGTACAGATACTTGAAAAATGTACTTAAGTACAGTAACGAAGTAAAACTACTCCGTTACTGTCCACCACTGTGTGTATATTATGTATATACAGTATTAATTATATAATGCTATTCTTCTAGATCTAAGATTTGACTAGCATGTCATTGACATTCGCTTGTAGTTATGGTAAGACACTTTACAAAGTTTCTGTCCAGTCTAAAACATTGTAAAAACTTTGCATTTCTTCACAGGGTAGACAAAGAACCCAAACATCCAAGCTCCATCGCCACTGTGAGAGCTGCCACAGCCGGCGCTGCAAGACGCCAATTGAGATTTGTGTGTCATGTGCGATCATGAGCTGCTGTTTGCTGTGCAGTGCTGTTTCACCTGTGCAAGGAAGAAGAGCACATGCTCTTGTGCCCCAATGAAAGGGTGCCTTGTCTCAATGTCGAATATGGCTGCCTGTTCACTATGTGCCGCTCAAGCCTGGCTAAGCATTTGACGGTGTGTCCTGCCAGCGTTGTCTCCTGCTCAATGGAGTGGAACCGCTGGCCCATCGAAGAGTCCGAGACCCCTGAGTTTTACGAGAACATTTTGAAGGAGAACTACACTCAGGAACCTCTAGATCTCTCGATGGCTCTGAGGGACCAGCAGCATCTGTTTCATTCTCTCAAAATGAAGACTCTCTTTCCTGAACTTATTGTCAAGTCAAGTCAAGTCACCTTTATTTATATAGCGCTTTTAACAATACAGATTGTGTCAAAGCAACTGTACAGCATTAATTAGGAAAATAGTGTGTCAATAATGCAAAATGACAATAGTAAACACTCAATTTTCAGTTAAAGGCAGTTCATCATTGAATTCAGTGATGTCATCATCCAGCTCAGTTCAGTTTAAATAGTATCTGTGCAATCAAGTCGATGATATCGCTGGAAATTAAGTGTCCCCAACTAAGCAAGCCAGAGGCGACAGCGGCAAGGAACCAAAACTCCATCAGTGACAGAATGGAGAAAAAAACCTTGGGAGAAACCAGGCTCAGTTGGGTGGCCAGTTCTCCTCTGGCCAGATGAAACCAGCAGTTCAATTCCAGGCTGCAGCAAAGTCACATTGTGCAGAGGACTCAACTGGCTCCTGTGGTCTTGTCCCGGTGGCCGTCTGAGACAAGGTCTTTACAGGGGATCTGTATCTGGGGCTCATCTAGTTGTCCTGGTCTCCGCTGTCTTTCAGGGCTGTGGAGGTCCTTTCTAGGTGCTGATCCACCATCTGATCTGAATACGTACTGAATCCGGGTGACTGCAGTGACCATCTGATCTGGATACAGACTGGATCTGGTGGCTACGGGGACCTCGGAATAAGAAAGAAACAGACTAATATTAGCGTAGATGCCATTATTCTAGCGATGTAGCAAGTACATTGGGTGTTAT
>NW_015558661.1:1923525-1957772 GCF_001515605.1 Sinocyclocheilus anshuiensis | reverse complement strand
TTATAATGGTAATTAAACAAAGTTTTGCTCACTCAGTGTATTTTTGATTTTACAGTTGGGTAATTTTGTTGCAGTAGCACAAGATAGCTTGATTTAAAACTTTGAATTGAATAAAAAAAGTCAAGGAGGCTAAGCAGTTAATAATAAAATAAGAACAAATAAAGAAATTACTAATGATAGCACAAATAGAAAATAACGATAGGCCTACAAATGAAATAAATTGCTTTTTAGTTTTTCAGGTAGGTCTAACACACTGTAGGGCTATTAAGAGGTTGTTTTTTTTACCAATTATCCAAATAATGTTTAATCCTAGAAAGCTATTATTATCAGAGGACACGTGAGCATAACGGTTAGCAGATCAATGAATGAGAGGGCAGCGTTACCAGAGTTGCCCATTTACCACACCTTGTTACAGCACAGTAGGGCTATTGCAAACAGAAACAATACTGTACTTACTACATAGATGTTTCCTGTCAGCTCAATTTTTGAGTGGACTTTGCTGTTCCGATGAGCATGAACGGTATATGAGTGGAGCACTCACATGGGCCGTGAGCGACTGAGTGGAGCACACACACGCATAGAGCGGGATAATACGCCGCGGCACCCCGGTTGGGAAACACTGGTCTAGGAGACAAGGTCTTCACTGGGGATCTGTCTCTGGGGCTCATCTAGTTGTCCTGGTCTCCGCTGACATTCAGGGCTGTAGAGGTCCTCTCTAGGTGCTGATCCACCATCTGGACTGGATACGTACTGGATCCGAATATTGAAAAGGTGGCTGAGGAGCCTTCGGCTGCAGTGCAGGAGGGGGCAGTGGGAGGGGTACCGCTGTCGAATGGAGTTGAGGAAGCATTTGGGTCTTCAAGCGCAGAAATTGGAGAAGGTAGGCTGACTCAGGAGGAACGAGAGGAAATGGCGAGGAATCCTAATGTGGCCAATCTCGAAAGCTATAATATTTGGGAAAAAATGTTCAGCATGGAGTTGAGCGGCTGCAAGCATACAATAAAATCTTTGGGGCAAAATCCTGAAACCTCTCGCAAAGAAATAAAGCCACAAACCAACCCAAGCAGGTTGGAAGTCTTACAGGAAGAGCTGCCAACGAAGATCGAAAGCTTTGACGTCCCTGCTGGCATCCCTCAATACAACTTCATGGATGAAGACAAATTCCTCATAGCCACATCCCTGTTTGCATGTGACACGAGACCCAAGAAGAAACTCATCTACGAACATTTGGAGCCCATGAAGATTAAAACAGTCCGCACTTTCCAAGTCCCAACTAGCTTCAAAGCCAAACAAAGTCGCATTTGAAACCCCTCGCATAACAAAAAGGTGAAATCAATGACATGCCAAAATGGGATGAAGTTCAAGCAACTGGTGTGCTCTTTGGAGAGGGAACTACGGGGGCATCTCATAGCTGAATCTGGGTCCACAGATGCCCTTCTTCTGGACGTTGGAACACAGACGTATGATTTCAACTCGGCACCTTTCAAAGCAGAGGCTTCACTGGCTGATATCACTGCTGACCGGGCTTTGAAACTTCACGTCCACATTCAGGTCGAGAGTGTCACCAGAAGACACAACAAATCCAGCTTTGCGTTTACGTACCTCTGCAACCACATATTCAGACGGGACGAGTTTCCTTCACTACAAGAACGTTCATTCTGACATCCAGAGTTGCGTCAGTGGATGGTTTGAACAGCAATGCCCTCTCTCCTACCTTGGCTGCACTTTTATTCAGAGAAGGTTTCAGCCCAGCTCTCACAGAGATCGACAGTTTTCTACGACAAGGAGCTCAGCACTTTCTGCCTCCGACCGGAGGTTTCAGATAAACTGTATGAAGGTATAAAACCAGTGACTGTGGAAAGAAAGCGTGCATGCAATACAGATGCTCTGAGCAGACTACCTTTTGAGGTTCTTGTCCATATTGCTGGATTTCTTGACAGCTTCACCCTGTCCCAGCTGGCTCTGGTTTCTCGTCTAATGAGGGAGGTATGTAGGACCTTGCTTCATGATAGAGGGATGGTCTCACTGAAGTGGGAGAAGAAGGTCTATTCTCATGGTGGATGGTGCTGGAGAGCCAGAAAGAGGGTGAGTTTCTAAAGTAATTGAAATACTGAATTAAAAAAAGGCAATCTGCAGAGAACAGGTCTATCATTTAGAGTCGGAAGTCTCAATGAGCCGTTTGTAGAGAAACACCATTTTAAAAAACTAGAATTTTCTAGAAACTAGCGCTGTCAAATGATTAATTGCGATTAATCGCATCCAAAATGAAAGTTTTTGTTTATGTAATATATGTATGTGTACTGTGTATATTTATGTATAAATACACACACATACAGTAAATATTTTGAAAATATTTACATGTATATACATTTATATATTTATATTCATATATTTTATATTATATAGAAATATATTTAATATATAAACATAACATTTTTCTTAAATATATACATGCATGTGTTTGTATTTATATATACATAATAAATATACACAGTATACACACATATATTATGTAAACAAAAACTTTTATCTTGGATGCGATTAATCGTTTGACAGCACTACTAGAAACAATGCAAGCAGAGACTTGCTAAGTGCATAAATCTCAAAATGTGTTTCTCAAACTCAAAATGATGGAGCAGTTCACTTATGTACGTGCATGAACATTTAAAAAATAATAATCTGCCTTACACTAATTGACATTCAAATCGTCATCAGGTTTTGCAGTTTAGCAACCTGTTCTCCACTGTGGACAGCTGGTGCTTTGACAAATTGCCTCCAATTTCTGAACATCTAAAGGTTTGTCCATACTACCAGAGGGAGAATAAGACAGCACCTGTTCCTTTAACTGGTGTTCATGAGTCCCATGAGAAGGAAGCACACAGGAATCAGAGTCTAGTCTCCATGTTCATGAAAAACAAGTAGCATTTGTATTATAAGAGACAATATTACAATTATATACAATTGTATTATAATTAACACAAATTAAATGTTGTTTTTATGTGACATACATACACACTTACACACAAACACACAAAATCATCTATAATGAAATTCTATGTTATTTTGTTCACAATTTAATTTTGTCATATGTGCAAAAATAAATAAATAAACCACAATTTTTCAGTTTTGGCATGGAATTATTATTATTATTTTTTTTGTGTGTGTTAAATTTATGCCCTGTCCTTTCACCCAAACATGAAAATTCAATCATCATTTACTCACCCTCATGTCTTTCCAGACCTGTATTGCTTACTTTCTTCTGCAGATCACAAAAGAAGATATTTTGAAGAATGTTGGTAACCAAACCGTTTGATTACCATAGACTTTGTATAGACAAAAAAAAAAAAAAGTTTAAATAAAAATCAAATTGTTTATTATGTGGTAATCTTATCATTGTTTACCTGTGTAGTTAAAAGGGTTAAGTTGGGTTAAGTGAAGGTTGTGACAGTAAAGGGGTCTTTTTAAGAAATAAAACACAGATTTTTTTTACCTTTTATTATGACACTAAATGTTTTATTAGAATAGAAAACATGTTGATGGAGAATGGGGAAGGAAAAATGCATGTGTTGGCAATTTCAAGAGATGTTTAATATAGTTCAAATTTTGGAGAAATGAAACAATTACACAGCATTTTTTTCTTTTTACCCCAGTTTACCGCTCACAAAATTTACAGAGGGACACTGGTAAGGCAGAATTTTCTAACTGCTAAGGATTTTATGATTTTAGATTACTATAACTATATAGTTGTTTCTATTGTACATTAACTCAAAACGCCTGTGCAACTAACCTCATTTGTTCTTCGTGATTTATCTTAGATGTTTTAAGATGCAGCCGCTGGGTTTACGTGCTTTTCTTTGGGTGCTGCTTCCCTTTGCTTTCTGTCAGGATGATAAATGTGCGATACATGGGAGAGATGGCGTGAATGGAGTCCCTGGCAGAGACGGCTTACCAGGAGCAAAGGGAGAGAAAGGAGCACCAGGTAAGAAAGTAATGTGTGATATGCATCCAGAGGCGGACAGTAACTAAGTACATTTACTTGAGTATTGTACTTAAGTACACTTTTTGAGTATCTGTACTTTACTTGAGTATTATTTTTTTCTGGGAACTTATGACTTCAACTTCACTACATTTGAAAGACAAATATTGTACTTTTCACTCCACTACATTTCTATCAAAGTCCTCGAAGTAGAAAGTCGTTACTATGTAGCAGCTTTGAAGTCAGTGGGTGGTTTTTTTTCTTCTCTAAAACTCCCTGCTTTTGTGGGGGTGGGTAGGGGTGTTAATTTTTTTTCCCCATAGGTTTTTAACATTCTAAAAGCTCTTTATTCCAAAGATACTACAAGCTAGTAGGTGTAATGTATTCTAAGTTGCTTCAGAAGTATTGCAAGTATTACGTACAACAATAAAACAGTGCATTGACATAAAAAAGGAAATTTACTTTTGGTGCTTAAGTACTTTTAAAAGCAAGTACTTCTGTACTTTTACTTAAGTAAAAATCTGTCTTTACAACTTTTACTTGTAATGGAGTAATATTTGACCAGCGGTATCTGTACTTTCACTCAAGTAATGGAGTTGAGTACTTTGTCCGCCTCTGTATGCATCCTATATCCATGGGTAGTTGAAAATGTTCAGTTAAAAATAGCATTATAAAATAGCAGTGTTAAAACTGATATTATAGTTTTTGAATATTAGTATGTTCTCTCAGCATTGCAGGATGAGCTGAACAGGATCAGCCTGCAGGAACTCAAAGGAGAGACAGGCATCAGAGGCCCTCCAGGAGAACCTGGTCCAAAGGGTTTCATGGGTGCACAGGGTCCAAAGGGTTTTCCTGGTCCTAAGGGTCCTAGAGGATCCAGTGGTGGCATTGATGGCAGTGGAGAAGCCAGTAAGAAGCCAGCTTTCTCTGTGCTGCGAAACCGAGCAGATTTGGCTTCATATGGCCAACCTGTGACCTTTGATAATCAACTTAGCAATGTTGATAATGAGTTCAACCTTGCAACTGGCTATTTCACTTGCAAGGTTCCTGGGGTGTATTACTTTGTGTTTCACGCATCATCTGAAGGACACTTATGTCTCAGACTTAAGAGTAACAGGAATGCAGTCAGCCTGAATTTCTGCGACTTAAACCCACGATCATTATCTGCTGTTGTGTCAGGTGGAGCTGTACTTCAACTATCTACAAATGACAAAGTATGGATTGAGCCTTTCACAAAAACTGCTGCTGGCAGCAAAATGTCCAAAAGCACGTATGCTGTGTTCAATGGATTTTTAATCTACCGCAACACATAGGAGACTTAAAAGTCTATTAAACAGGTTGCCAATGATTACTGACTGCGGTAGTGATGTATAGCAGTGATGTAAGCATTTCAAAAACATTAATGAAAGTCTAATCTGATCTGTTGCATGCTGCATTCAAATCTTGTATTCATGTATCTTGTCTTGTATTAAAACTGCTTTGTTGTCTTTGATAAATGTCTACAATTAACTAAATAAAAGCATAAGAACATGACTAAACAAAATGATTACCTTTCGATATTTTAATTCTGAATTCTACAATCCATTAACAATGAAATATGTATCTAATGAAAATAAGTTGTCTGATGTAAAAAAATAAAATACAATTTTTATTATTTTATATTATAATGTATATTTATTTTTATGTAACACTATTTACACTGAAAAAATGATAAAACCGTTTTTACTCAGAAATTGCTAGTAAATTTCACAAACAATAGACAAACCTAATGGTTAGAGAGTCGGACTCGTAACCCAAATTGTTGCGGGTTTGAGTCTCGTACCGGCAGGGATTGTAGGTGGGGGGAGTGAATGTACAGCACTCTCTCCCACCTTCAATACCACGACTGAGGTACCCTTGAGCAAGGCACCGAACCCCCAACTGCTCCCCGGGCGCCGCAGCAAAAAAATGGCTGCCCACTGCTCCGGGTGTGTGTTCACGGTGTGTGTGTGTTCACTGCTGTGTGTGTGCACTAAGGATGGGTTAAATGCAGAGCACTAATTCCAAGTATGGGTCACCATACTTGGCCACATGTCACGTCACGTCACTTTATACTGAATTTTAAAAATCCTTTCTTGTGAAATGTAGGCTACTCCAGTGATATTTGTTTTATTTACAACTTAGAAAAGTAATTTTTTACAGTGTTATCAGTAGGGCTTAAGCTTGCACTGAAAGAAAATAGTCAAATGCTACTAAGCATGAAGATTTGTTTGAATGCAGTTTTGTGAAAGATCCTGGATAAGTGCAACACGTGCAGCACAAAAGAGGAACTGTGATTGCCATTTTGTTTGCTTGGTCTTGTGTATATGTGTAACGTTATACGATTATAGAGCTCACTCTTTAAAGTCATGTGGGTTCGGTTACCTCCTCGCTCCACAGCAAACATATTTGGTGGTCACATCATTTTTGGAACCATTTAGTGGGGTTTCTCTGCCTCTCTCTGGTCTCTACGGACACTTGTCCTTCTGGAAGGATGCCGGGTTTTCCAGGTATCCCTGGATTTCCTGGACGTGATGGAAGGGAAGGGATGAAGGGAGAGAAAGGAGATCCTGGTAAGATTGACTCTTGATGGTTTTTATTATTATTATTATTATTATTAATTTAATTTAAAATAAATAATTCGGAGTGTTTTAGTTTGTGGGAACCTACCAGGTCTTATTCAGAACCTGTTTTATATTTTAAATATACTAAAACCGAATGACGTTCGGTTCCGTTAACGCTGAAGCATTCGATACAAAGATACACGCAGTATTATATAATGTATGAAAGGTGCTACCACTTTTATATATTTAATATTGTTTAATATGGCCTATAATTAAGAATATAATTAAGAACTGAATTGCATTTTTGCCACCTGCAAAATAAGACTATCTGTATACAGCAATTTAGTGAACTATAGCTTCTTACCAAAGCTCAGATCAAATAATAAAACAACAAATGAAATTTAAGAGAAGTGTGTTGTATGTGTTTGTCTGTAAGTTTCATAGGCCTGAGTAGAGAGCAACAATTTCCATATTAACATTAAAACAATGACCAACATTGTGGGAATGAATTGGGTGAACCCAATGATGAAAACAAAAATACTAAATAATATAGGCTAACCTACTAATTAAAAGTTAAAAATGCCAACAGACGTTGAGACAGGGTTAGGTTGTAGTAGTGCTGTATACTGTACTTCTAACATGATATAAAAACAATTGGTCTGTCTCAACAGGGATTCCTCTTAAACCTGATGAAACCAGGAAAAAGGGGGGGGAAGGAGAACCTTGAATCAGAGGAATTCCTGGAAAGAGAGGTCTCCAAGGGGATTTCGGCATAATGGGACCACCCGGCCACCCGGGACAGCCAGGGGAACCAGGCAATTTGGACACTTCCAGATCTCATCTGCAGTCTGCATTCAGTGTTGTCCGTTTCACAAGAGCCCATCCCGAGCCAAACTCTCTGATACGCTTAAGAGATGTTATCACCGATATCAATAAGGATTTCAGTATGTTTCATGCATCGTCCAATGAAAAACATCTGTGTGTAAACCTAATTCATGATGAAAAGAAGCTAGCTGTTTTCTGTGACCACATGCAAAAGGGTAACCAGCAGGTGAGCTCTGGTGGGCTAGCAGTTTATCTGAAAGAAAATGAGAAAGTCTGGCTGACGACAGGCACCTATAATGGCCTGTTTGCAGAAGGGGAGAAAGCAGACAGTGTTTTCTCAGGTTTCTTGATTCATGCACACTGACTGATTGATGCACTGTTCAGAACTATGAAGTTGAGCAATAAGACATGCTTGTTAAACACACTGTATGTTTTACTCATGGAAAATGCACACAATCGAGTTTTGAAAAGCTACTTATCAAATAAAATAATGCTTCAGTAAATTGTCTTGACAAATTACAGTTTTTATGTTTTGTCAATGCACTGTCCAATATGGATAACTTCGCTTCCTTCTTCAATTTCTCAGAAAAGGGATATGGAACTTGCAAACATTAGCAAAATAAAATGTCAATAACACTAATGAAAAAGGTAATTCAAGGTTTATCTAAATGAATATGTGAATGATGAGTATGTGTTTCGTTACTTCCCTTTATTGTGCAACACTGCACTTCTCCTGTGAAACTGGGAAATCAAATCAGAGCTCTTCATGCAGGCGGGAGAAAACATTTTAATGTAACACTTATCTTCAAAGCTATCCATCTGTATTTCCAACAGCTTTCTTGGAAGATAAAATGGTAAGATAAATTATGAATCTTATTGATATAAATCTGTACATGGCTTCTGTTTTCAAAAATTAATACATCATTTGATTAAAGGAAAATTTACATGCTTGCTTATATCTGTTGCTGTAGCAGAACTGAATTGTACAATGATTTTCCTTGACATGGCACTTCTTTTTAAATATGTTTATTTTTTTAATATAGGCAGATAAACAGGCATTTATCTTCATGCCTGCACATACAGTGCTGCAGTTTACTATTATATTCTTGCTGGTGGCCTCCTCTGAGTCAGATACATGTGATGGCAACAGGGGTTTCTCTGGAATAACAGGTATTCCAGGAGTTCCTGGTACCGATGGGAAGGATGGTGCAAAAGGAGAAAAGGGAGATCCAGGTATAGTGATTACACTACTTTTCTATGTGAAAATCTGCAAATTGAAAGTCAAAAATGTACCTTCTGTTTCTCCTGACTGTCCTAAATAAAGGCAAAGAATCTGATAAATAAAATTTCAATTAAAGGTCTGCATTTAAAAATTGTGCATTTAAAAACTCTGTGCTGAAAACCCTTTACCTTATTTAGTGTTCATGGCCAAAAATGACCAGCCTTTTAAAAATTATGCTATATTATTTTTATTAAATCAAGGATTCACTCTTTTTTGTCAACTTGATTTTTTTTTTCAATTAGCACAGGTTTTAGATTTCTTTTTGGAACTGATTAGTCATAGGCCTCACTGATCTGAGCTTATGCACCTCAGTTATTGAGAGAAAAAAAGCTTTATTTGTTGATAATTTTGGCAATATTTACTCAAAAGCTGATGTAAACTGATGTTCTCTTAAGCTTAGATTAATGAGGCCAATTAGTTCTAAAAAGAAATACAAAATTTGTTGATAAAAGTTGATAAAAAGATTCAATCCAATATTTGGAAATGCATAAGCAATTTTTTGTAGGCCAGTCATTTGACTAGGAACACCAGAAGTTTAACAAGGTTTAAGAAGTAAAAAAAAAAAAAAATTATTTCTTTCTTTCTTTTAAATTAAAATTATTTTCATTTTCATAATTTACTCGCCGAAGTTGTTTCAAACCTGTATGAGTAAGACATTTTGAAGAATGTTGATAACCAAACCGTTTCTAGTGCCCATTGATTTCAGTTGGATTTTTTTTTGTCCATATTTTGGAACTACAGAGATACTCATGCAGGTTTGGAACAATTTGAGGGTGAGTAAATTATGACAGATTTTTTTTTCTCTTTTTTTAGTGGATTATCCCTTAAGTTTTAGTCTAATGTGAGAACATTAACTAGCATTTTCTAGAAAAAGAAAATCCTCCCTGAGTCAAAATGACCGGAACGCAACATAAAGGTTAAACTCACTTTACGCAGCTGTGTGCATGATTGCAGGTGAGTAAGTGCCGATAACTGGGCCAAAAGGGGATCCTGGAATTGCTGGACTCCCAGGCAGGCCTGGTGAGAAGGGGGACAACGGACTACAAGGTCCACCAGGGCCAATAGGACCAAACGGAAAGAGGGAGATGGTCCTCACTGCAGAACACAAGATTCAGGGGGTGAGGTTGGATCCAACTCCTCCCACCTTACATATACCTAAACCTACCCGTCTCCACCCCCTGATCCCTAAACCCACCTATCTCCACCCCTAAACCTACCCATCTCCACCCCTAAACCTACCATCTCCACCCCCTAGATGTGGATCCAACCCCGCCCCCTGGATCTTTGTTCAGCAGTGAGGGGCTACTGGAGAGTGGGGAGATTTTACGGGGGTAGATACTCCAAATCAGTATTTTGTTTTCTCTTACAAAAAAAGTCCTAGGTCACAGAGAGTTCTTCCAGACAAATTAATCAGCTTTGAAATCCCACTGATCTCCGGGGCAGGTGATGTCTTTGATAGTGACGGACGGTTACTTTAAGGTGGAAAAAGCTGGCATGTATTACATAAGCTACCACATTTCATCCAGTCAGTCTGCCTGCCTAAAGATTCAGGTAGGGGAGGAAGAGAAGGTCAGGTTCTGCGATTCACCTGGGATGATAATGGTAACTGCAGGATCTGTGGTACTGCCATTGAAAACTGGGGATAAAGTGTCTGTACAGGCAACTGCAATACACTCTATCTTCAGTAGAGACACTGACTGCACCTTTACAGGCTTGTTGCTCTTCCCAATGAATGGATAAGATGATGTTGATCAGCCACACTCTTACTCTTCCTTAGATTGTAATTTGTAACAAATGTATCCAAAGTTATTGTTGATTAAAAATATATGGAATCATATATTGTTGTTTCTTGACTTATTTCACCACAAGTATAATAAAGTGCATTGTTAAATTATTTGTTTCCTTCTTAGAATTTTATAATTCAGCAAGGAGGCATTACATTTGATCAAAACAGACAATGAAGTTATTTTTAATGTTACAAAAGATTTCTATTTCAAATAAATGCTGAAGTAATGAATGCTGAAAATTTTAGCTTTGCCATCAGGAATAAATTACATTTTAAAATGTATTACAATAGAAAACATTTCATTTAAATTGTAATCATATTTCACAATATTACATTTGGACTATTTTGATCAACTAAATGCGGCCTTGGTGAGCATTTGATAGTATTTTCTTTCCAAAAAAAAAAAAAAACACAGATAGGTCAAAACCAAAACTTTTGAATGTATACTGTATAACAATTTTTATACATGTAGAAATGTAGCTAGTTTTTACCCAGTTAGCAATTTAGGTTCCCAGAATGTTCTAAGAAATGTTAGTTTATGGTTATTTAAAAATAAAACCTGAAAGGAACAGCCTAAACATTCATAAGAATGTTCCCATGGAAATAACCAAACCGTACAACAACATCGAGCATGCTGCTGCGTCATTACGTCACGTCTGTAAACATAAAGAAGTTGTCCCAGCTACTAGGCTATCGCATGTGGGGATCCTGCAGGTGGCAGATCGTTAGCCTTTTCTCACAATCCAAGACGTAGGCTAGAATCTGTGATTACTAAGTATAGGATTCACACCGGTGCGGTGACTGACTGCCACACATACTCCTCAAAACATTAGACTCATCTGCACTGGAGCCGTGCCAGAGTACAACCCATGCAAGGAAGATAATTCCGCAAGTAACTGCAATTCCAAGTTTTCAAACAGAGATGGCGTCAAAGAGGCAAAACTTAAGGACTGCAGCTTTAAGGCCACTTAATATAACCGAAAATATTTAAGTGTGATTAAAATGACTGATTAAAAACATGAAACCAGCATAACCTTGAAATCACCTTCATTCATTTATTTTATTTAATTTTTTTACACGTTTAAATATTCAGTCTCAACAGTAACTCAAAGATGGCCACTCATGAGAAGACAATCAGCAAGCAACAGAGACCATCTCTAAGAATCCCATTTGGTCATCCATGTAGAACAGATATATTGCTCCTCAAAAATGGTCAAATGGCATCGAAACACCCACGAGCCTTTCCAGTGCTGGGAGAACTTCCTTCTTTGGCAGGTAAGCAGTGAAACAAGGAGATTTTGATTTGTCCTTTAACTTTCATTCAGAATTCCCACAGATATATGACTATTGTTAAGTCTGTAACAGTCAGGAAATGGCACATGTCATTCAGAAATTAGACTAAAGTATATTTGAATGAGTGCCAAAAAATGACAAATGCTAACAAATCTCCTCTTCAGGGTTACTGCTCTACCCTGGTAAGCGGGAAAAGATGGTAACCACAACAGAAACTGAATTTGGACCCAAAACCTGGCCAAAGGTAGAGCCCAAGAAGATCCTACAGTGCAACTTAACTCTAGATGGTATGCATTTCATTGGAATTTGGGAAACTAATTAATTAGTATCAATTAGAAAAGTTACCAACCATCTGTTGTTAACTTACCTAACCTATTTTGCAGATGAGTCAAATATTAGTTATCACTACATAACTGCTGTTTTTACACTAAACGTTTAGTTAAGTTAATTATTAAATAACTGATTTCCTTAGCAGACAAGATTAGAAGGCTGAAAAAAGAGATATTTACATTATATATTGTATATAATGTTCAAAAGTTTGGGGTCAACGTTTTCAGCAACAACAACAAAAAGAAAACAGAAATATGTTTATTCAGCAAGGAGACATTACAATGTATTACATTGTAAGACACTACAGTTGACATAAAATTTGAAAAATCCCTGTCATTTTCACTTTAATAATTACAACCAAGTGATACGAAATGTTTCTTGAGTAGGCCTACACAGAAGATTGGAGTAATTGCTGCTCAAAAATACTCAACTTTGCCGTCACAGGAATAAATTACATTTAAAAATATATTACAGTGCAGCCTATCTCTATATGGAAGGGAATTTATTGAAATTCTGGAAAATAGGTAGTTAGTATTAGTATTGATTCGGAAAGTTATTTATATCTATGGTAAACATAACCTGAGCCAAATATCTCTATGTAATTGCAGGTGTCAGGAGTTTCGGCACAACAAATAGAGAGGATTACCCTTATTACAAACCAGATGGCGCTCCGATTGTGTGGCATGGAAGAATCCCCGCAAGAGAAAACAGGACTGGCCAAGCACAGAGATGTTCTCTTTACCAGCAGGACTTCCCTGCTCCAAAAAGAATCTATGTCAGGAGAAATCAGGTCGCCCCTCATCCTGACAACCTGGCGATCAACACTTCAATGAGGTAAGTGTACTACCACTGAACCGGCATTCAGTTTTACTTAAAATCTTAACAGAATATGTTTAAAGTGATGAACTTAAATCTGTGTTTTATAGAGCTGAATACAAAACAGTGCAGAAAGAGGCTTTTCCAGGCTGGGATGTGTCTGTGCATGTGCGCCCACCACCTGCCCGTCTCAAAAGAACAGCTGTAGCTGATAGTTGAAGGCCAGAGAAAATCTTCAAAGTGCATTTATACAATGGATGCATAAATAACACAAAAAGCTTCTTTAAATCAAGCATTTGTGTTATTCGGCTTTACTTGTTATCTTTCTCCTGTACAATATGACATTTAATATATTTAGAAACTCAAAGAAAATATATTTGTTTAATTTTACATTTGAAAAAACATCTCATCAATTTTAATTACAACTTTATTCTCCAAGAATGTATTACACTGATCAGAAGTGATAGTAAAGGCATTTATAATGTTTTCCAAAACATTCTATTTGAAATAAATACTGTTAGCTTAGACTTTCAATGGAAATTTTGTCAACATTTACTCACCCTTAGGTCATCGGTATGGTTTTCTTTCTTCTGTGTAACGCGAAAGAACATTTAAAATTTTTTTTTTTAAAAACTGTTTTTTATCCATACACTGAAAGTCAATGGGGTCCAAAACAAATTCACACCATTTTATTTTTTTGGTGCATGATCCCTTCAACCCTAGTGAAAAATAAATATACTAAAATGTATTTGAAATAAGCTTATTTCATGCTAAGTACAGTATACTACAAATACATTTACACATTTATGTGCTTAATAAAAATACTTTTAGTATACTAAATGAGTATACCTTAAGTCTGCTAAATTGGAACTAATTTTGTGCTTAATACACTTTAATTTTGTAGTAGTGCTGAAGTCCAACTAAAATAAATGAAATAAATGCATTCTAATGTACACTAGTCAACATTTGAAGTGGATCAAAACCTTTCATCAAAGTTGTCCTAAAACTAAAATGCATTCTTGTCCATCTTACAGTTTCTACATAAATATTAAGCAGCACAACTGTTTTCGACATTGGTAACAATAATAAAAAATATTTCTGCCAAACAATTAGTTTTGCCATAACAGGAATAAATTAAATTTGAGAAATTGTAAAAGATCTATCTCCAGAATTATTAGACTCCTTGGTAAATATGAGCAAGTGAAAATAAAGTCTGATCCATCATTCAAAATATTCATAAAAGTTAAACTTTCACTCAAGTAAAATAATTGGATGTGGGGCGAAAAAAAATCACATTATAAAATAAACGTTTTCTCCAAAAAAAATGAAAACAATAATGTGTGCTGCATCATCTAGTCGGTGTAGAATTTGTTCTGTTAACTAAAATTGCTTGTTTTGAAATGGCGCTGATGAAAATCAAGACAAAACAGATTTGTTAAAAAAGTAGCATTTAATAAGGAAAGTATGTTTCTTGTACCCAGTAGGACCGATAACTGCACACAAACATCTTGGTTTTGGATGGCACACAAAGAAGTTCCACTTTTGCAGTGTGTGCAGGTGCAGTGAGAACCGTGTCATTTCAGTTTTTAAATCATGAATCTCTATACACACATCTGGATCTACATGTCTTCCACACTCCACTTGTACGCCATCTCTTGGACAGCTTTCTTATCGGTTATCCTGCTGTACCGCTTCTGCTCAAAACCACTGGACCTAAGGGATCAAAGGAAAAGTCATTTAAACCATTTTCTGAGGTTTGCATTAGTTTGCTCATGATATTTTAAACCAGCTGTCACTCATCAAAACCTCTTACCTGTCAAATCCATCCCAGCGATGCCCTGGCATAATGTTAAAACGATTCGGAGGTGGAGGTGGACCTTTGTAACTAGGTTTTTCTGGAGAAACAAACATTGTGATATTGCGATTAGTACTGTGGTCTAGGCTTTTGCTAAATATAAACACTAAAAGTAATAATTGTCAATGAGGAGTCAAAGCACGCTAAACCCTTTCTTATCTTGGGTGGTGACTTTAATTGTGTTTCGAATCCTGAATTGGATCAAAAGCCACCTAAAAAAGTTCATTCTAAAAAAGGACGAGTGCTTCAGGGGTTTTGTAATGATCTTAGTTTATTTGAGGCCTGGAGAGTAAGACAGCCAACTGAGAAAGATTACACTTTTTTCTATCATTTTTCATCAGTCATTTTCAAGAATTGATTATTTTTTAACATCTCTACTGGTCCTTGAGAGAATTAATGCATGCCATATAGGGACAATTAATATTGACCATGCTCTTGTAACGCTGAGTATAGCACCACCATATAGATGCCCAATATTTAAATCTTGGCATTTGAATGCTTCTCTTTTATACAGCCAAGAATTTTTGCAATATTTGAAGAGCCAATGGACTTTTTATTTTTTAAATGAAATTAATTGTTAATTAATTGAAATTAATTAAATGAAAAAATTGAAATTAGTAACTTCCTGGAGAACATTCCACTGCCATATTTATCGGAGGAAGATGGGAACACACTGTGTAAACACATTTCTAAGCAGGAGGTTATAGATGCCATCATGTCACTTAAAAGTGGAAAGTCGCCAGGGCCTGATGGCTTCATTCCAGAATTTTATAAGGAATGCAGGGACATGATAATTGACCAGCTTCATAACATGTTTATGCATTCCTTTGAATCAGGATGTCTCCCATCCTCATTGTACCAAGCAAATATTTCATTAATTTAAAAAAAGACAGACCCTATATGGAATGTTCCTCTTATCGCCCAGTATCTCTAATCAATGTTGATGCTAAAATTCTATCCAAAATAATTGCCAAAAGATTAGAGATATATTTGCCACAACTTATTGTGCCAGACCGAACTGGGTTTATTCGTTCACAAAATATTAGACGTCTTATGGGCATTGCACAATACTGCTTTACAACTCAATGTAAGGCCATGGTCATTTCTATGGATGCTGAAAAAGCTTTCGACTGCTTGGAGTGGAAATAATTGTTTGAAGTTCTGCAACGTGTGGGTTTAGAGGATAACTTTGTGAGATGGATAGAAATAATATATAGGGCACCACAAGCAGCAGTCCTCACAAATGGTTTACACTCTCCTCCATTTGATCTGAAGCAAGGCACCAGACAGGGTTGCCCTTTATCACCATTGCTATTCGCATTGGCCCTTGAAACTTTGGCAGTATCTATTAGACAGAGTCAACAAATTAAGGGAACTCAAATTGGTAACACTACTCATACCATCTCACTGTATGCCGATGACATGCTCTTATTTCTCTCTGAGCCAGAACTGTCGGTGCTAGCCTTGATTGATCTGATAGATAGCTTTAGTTATTTTTTGGACTACAAGATTCATTTTAATAAATCAGAGGTAACTCCATTGGGCAAGTGGGGAGACTCAGCCCCATCTTTAATGTTCCCCTTCAAGTGGCCACTTAATGGATTTGGCTATTTATGTGTTAATTTTTCTCCCAATCTGAAAAAGTTATTCAATCTTAATTTTGTCCCAGTCCTGATAAATGATCTAGAATGACGGATGGATCTCCCAATTTCTTGGATAGGCAGAATAAACTTGATAAAAATGAATGTACTTCCTAGATTACTGTACCCTGTACAGATGATTCCATTATATATTGCCAAAAAGATCATTGCAGATTTAGAAAAGCATTTCAGTAGGTCTATTTGGCATCAGAAAAAGCCTAGAATTAAATTATCCAAATTGCAATTACCTGTAGACAAAGGTGGCTTAGCACTACCTGATTTAGGTTTTTATAATTGGGCCTGTCACATAAGAATTATTTTGAGGTGGTTACAACAGTCCCCAGAAACAGAAATAGATTCATGGTTTGTTTGTCCCTTCTCTTTACATTAGGTGATTACTGCAAAACAGAAGTCCACTGGCTCGGAAATTTGCAACAACCCCCTCTTACAAAGTGCTCTGAAGACCTGGCGAGATATCCAGCGGTTTTGGGGAAGAAGTAAATTTTCATCACCGTTGATTCCTCTTATTATGAACAAAGCCTTTCTCCCTGGGCTTCAAAATAGTGTTTTCCATTAATGGGACAAAGCAGGAATTTGGTCGATATCAGACTTATATAACAGGAATTCCCTTTCATGGGAACTTCGAACTGCGTCCTCTAGGTTTCTTGCCATGCTGCGGACGCAAGCTTCAGACGAAGAAGTGAATGATGTGTGCTCCCGGCGCCTATTTATACTATAGTCGCACCGGTAGTGACGTCATGGCTGTCGCCGGCCAACAAGTTGGTGTTTTTTCAATGTATGCTTCAGACACGGGTCACGACGAGGCGTTCCCCATAGCGACCCCTAGAGGACGCAGTTCGAAGTTCCCATGAAAGGGAACGTCTCAGGTTACTTATGTAACCATGGTGCCCTGAGTAGGGAACGAGACACTGCGTCCTCTAGGTTTCTTGCCATGCTGCGGACGCAAGCTTCAGACGAAGAAGTGAATGATGTGTGCTCCCGGCGCCTATTTATACTATAGTCGCACCGGTAGTGACGTCATGGCTGTCGCCGGCCAACAAGTTGGTGTTTTTTCAATGTATGCTTCAGACACGGGTCACGACGAGGCGTTCCCCATAGCGACCCCTAGAGGACGCAGTTCGAAGTTCCCATGAAAGGGAACGTCTCAGGTTACTTATGTAACCATGGTGCCCTGAGTAGGGAACGAGACACTGCGTCCTCTAGGTTTCTTGCCATGCTGCGGACGCAAGCTTCAGACGAAGAAGTGAATGATGTGTGCTCCCGGCGCCTATTTATACTATAGTCGCACCGGTAGTGACGTCATGGCTGTCGCCGGCCAACAAGTTGGTGTTTTTTCAATGTATGCTTCAGACACGGGTCACGACGAGGCGTTCCCCATAGCGACCCCTAGAGGACGCAGTTCGAAGTTCCCATGAAAGGGAACGTCTCAGGTTACTTATGTAACCATGGTGCCCTGAGTAGGGAACGAGACACTGCGTCCTCTAGGTTTCTTGCCATGCTGCGGACGCAAGCTTCAGACGAAGAAGTGAATGATGTGTGCTCCCGGCGCCTATTTATACTATAGTCGCACCGGTAGTGACGTCATGGCTGTCGCCGGCCAACAAGTTGGTGTTTTTTCAATGTATGCTTCAGACACGGGTCACGACGAGGCGTTCCCCATAGCGACCCCTAGAGGACGCAGTTCGAAGTTCCCATGAAAGGGAACGTCTCAGGTTACTTATGTAACCATGGTGCCCTGAGTAGGGAACGAGACACTGCGTCCTCTAGGTTTCTTGCCATGCTGCGGACGCAAGCTTCAGACGAAGAAGTGAATGATGTGTGCTCCCGGCGCCTATTTATACTATAGTCGCACCGGTAGTGACGTCATGGCTGTCGCCGGCCAACAAGTTGGTGTTTTTTCAATGTATGCTTCAGACACGGGTCACGACGAGGCGTTCCCCATAGCGACCCCTAGAGGACGCAGTTCGAAGTTCCCATGAAAGGGAACGTCTCAGGTTACTTATGTAACCATGGTGCCCTGAGTAGGGAACGAGACACTGCGTCCTCTAGGTTTCTTGCCATGCTGCGGACGCAAGCTTCAGACGAAGAAGTGAATGATGTGTGCTCCCGGCGCCTATTTATACTATAGTCGCACCGGTAGTGACGTCATGGCTGTCGCCGGCCAACAAGTTGGTGTTTTTTCAATGTATGCTTCAGACACGGGTCACGACGAGGCGTTCCCCATAGCGACCCCTAGAGGACGCAGTTCGAAGTTCCCATGAAAGGGAACGTCTCAGGTTACTTATGTAACCATGGTGCCCTGAGTAGGGAACGAGACACTGCGTCCTCTAGGTTTCTTGCCATGCTGCGGACGCAAGCTTCAGACGAAGAAGTGAATGATGTGTGCTCCCGGCGCCTATTTATACTATAGTCGCACCGGTAGTGACGTCATGGCTGTCGCCGGCCAACAAGTTGGTGTTTTTTCAATGTATGCTTCAGACACGGGTCACGACGAGGCGTTCCCCATAGCGACCCCTAGAGGACGCAGTTCGAAGTTCCCATGAAAGGGAACGTCTCAGGTTACTTATGTAACCATGGTGCCCTGAGTAGGGAACGAGACACTGCGTCCTCTAGGTTTCTTGCCATGCTGCGGACGCAAGCTTCAGACGAAGAAGTGAATGATGTGTGCTCCCGGCGCCTATTTATACTATAGTCGCACCGGTAGTGACGTCATGGCTGTCGCCGGCCAACAAGTTGGTGTTTTTTCAATGTATGCTTCAGACACGGGTCACGACGAGGCGTTCCCCATAGCGACCCCTAGAGGACGCAGTTCGAAGTTCCCATGAAAGGGAACGTCTCAGGTTACTTATGTAACCATGGTGCCCTGAGTAGGGAACGAGACACTGCGTCCTCTAGGTTTCTTGCCATGCTGCGGACGCAAGCTTCAGACGAAGAAGTGAATGATGTGTGCTCCCGGCGCCTATTTATACTATAGTCGCACCGGTAGTGACGTCATGGCTGTCGCCGGCCAACAAGTTGGTGTTTTTTCAATGTATGCTTCAGACACGGGTCACGACGAGGCGTTCCCCATAGCGACCCCTAGAGGACGCAGTTCGAAGTTCCCATGAAAGGGAACGTCTCAGGTTACTTATGTAACCATGGTGCCCTGAGTAGGGAACGAGACACTGCGTCCTCTAGGTTTCTTGCCATGCTGCGGACGCAAGCTTCAGACGAAGAAGTGAATGATGTGTGCTCCCGGCGCCTATTTATACTATAGTCGCACCGGTAGTGACGTCATGGCTGTCGCCGGCCAACAAGTTGGTGTTTTTTCAATGTATGCTTCAGACACGGGTCACGACGAGGCGTTCCCCATAGCGACCCCTAGAGGACGCAGTTCGAAGTTCCCATGAAAGGGAACGTCTCAGGTTACTTATGTAACCATGGTGCCCTGAGTAGGGAACGAGACACTGCGTCCTCTAGGTTTCTTGCCATGCTGCGGACGCAAGCTTCAGACGAAGAAGTGAATGATGTGTGCTCCCGGCGCCTATTTATACTATAGTCGCACCGGTAGTGACGTCATGGCTGTCGCCGGCCAACAAGTTGGTGTTTTTTCAATGTATGCTTCAGACACGGGTCACGACGAGGCGTTCCCCATAGCGACCCCTAGAGGACGCAGTTCGAAGTTCCCATGAAAGGGAACGTCTCAGGTTACTTATGTAACCATGGTGCCCTGAGTAGGGAACGAGACACTGCGTCCTCTAGGTTTCTTGCCATGCTGCGGACGCAAGCTTCAGACGAAGAAGTGAATGATGTGTGCTCCCGGCGCCTATTTATACTATAGTCGCACCGGTAGTGACGTCATGGCTGTCGCCGGCCAACAAGTTGGTGTTTTTTCAATGTATGCTTCAGACACGGGTCACGACGAGGCGTTCCCCATAGCGACCCCTAGAGGACGCAGTTCGAAGTTCCCATGAAAGGGAACGTCTCAGGTTACTTATGTAACCATGGTGCCCTGAGTAGGGAACGAGACACTGCGTCCTCTAGGTTTCTTGCCATGCTGCGGACGCAAGCTTCAGACGAAGAAGTGAATGATGTGTGCTCCCGGCGCCTATTTATACTATAGTCGCACCGGTAGTGACGTCATGGCTGTCGCCGGCCAACAAGTTGGTGTTTTTTCAATGTATGCTTCAGACACGGGTCACGACGAGGCGTTCCCCATAGCGACCCCTAGAGGACGCAGTTCGAAGTTCCCATGAAAGGGAACGTCTCAGGTTACTTATGTAACCATGGTGCCCTGAGTAGGGAACGAGACACTGCGTCCTCTAGGTTTCTTGCCATGCTGCGGACGCAAGCTTCAGACGAAGAAGTGAATGATGTGTGCTCCCGGCGCCTATTTATACTATAGTCGCACCGGTAGTGACGTCATGGCTGTCGCCGGCCAACAAGTTGGTGTTTTTTCAATGTATGCTTCAGACACGGGTCACGACGAGGCGTTCCCCATAGCGACCCCTAGAGGACGCAGTTCGAAGTTCCCATGAAAGGGAACGTCTCAGGTTACTTATGTAACCATGGTGCCCTGAGTAGGGAACGAGACACTGCGTCCTCTAGGTTTCTTGCCATGCTGCGGACGCAAGCTTCAGACGAAGAAGTGAATGATGTGTGCTCCCGGCGCCTATTTATACTATAGTCGCACCGGTAGTGACGTCATGGCTGTCGCCGGCCAACAAGTTGGTGTTTTTTCAATGTATGCTTCAGACACGGGTCACGACGAGGCGTTCCCCATAGCGACCCCTAGAGGACGCAGTTCGAAGTTCCCATGAAAGGGAACGTCTCAGGTTACTTATGTAACCATGGTGCCCTGAGTAGGGAACGAGACACTGCGTCCTCTAGGTTTCTTGCCATGCTGCGGACGCAAGCTTCAGACGAAGAAGTGAATGATGTGTGCTCCCGGCGCCTATTTATACTATAGTCGCACCGGTAGTGACGTCATGGCTGTCGCCGGCCAACAAGTTGGTGTTTTTTCAATGTATGCTTCAGACACGGGTCACGACGAGGCGTTCCCCATAGCGACCCCTAGAGGACGCAGTGTCTCGTTCCCTACTCAGGGAACCATGGTTACATAAGTAACCTGAGATGTTCTTTGTTATCATTTCAACAGTTACAAGAAAAGTATGGGTTACCTTCTTTTCATGTTTTGGTTTCCTTCAAATCAGACATTTCATTGACAAAACTCTTACTTTCCCCACAGATCAAGAAATGTGTACTAAACTAGATCTATTTTTGAAGCACTCTTCGAACACAATGATTGTTATTTCTAAGGTTTACACCTTGTTAGTTTCTAATTCAGGAAAAACTTTGCAAGCATTGTTATCAGGGTGGGAAAGGGACTTTGGCAGGGCACAGGAGGAGGAGAAATGGTCAAATGTCATGTGAAATACGAGGAGGCACAAGAAACACAGCTTAAAATACTACACCGTATACATTGTACTCCTTATGTACTTTCTAAGATGAAGCACTCACCAGTCTGCCACCAGTCTAAATGTAAATCTGGTTTGGGTACACACTCCCATATGTTTTGATTCTGTCCTATGATAAGCCACTTTTGGGATAAGATTAAAGCAAAGCTTGATTGTATATCGAATTGCATTATTGAGAAAGACCCTTGGTTTTTTATTTTGGGAATGTGTAAAGAGGACAGTGGACTGACACGTTTTCAGGTCAAGCTGGCAAGCAAATTATTATTCGTAGCTCGTAAATGTATACTTGTTGTGTGGATTAAAGATAAACCTCCAACAGTGGACAAGTGGTACAACGGGATTTTCAGAATTCCTCCTTTAGAATGTCTTGGGGCCGTTAGCAATGGGAATGAGGCTGAATTTGAAAACTTATGGTCCCCATTCTTTGGTAGTCTCCCTCAGAATATATCACAAGTTTGTAAAAAAGGCTGAGTAGGTTTCAATTGGAAATACTAATATGCTTTCATAGGCTACTGGAAGTTACATTCTGTATATGTTTATTTTCGTTAACATTGTATGTAATGCTTATGTCTCTCGTATGTTGTTGTGGGGGGTGTTCAAGTTTTTTCTTGTTTTTTTTTTTTTTGTTGTGTGTGTGTTGTTCTTTTTTTTTAAACAATAAAAAGTTATTATACAAAAAAAAAGTAATAATTGTAAACAACAGGGATCATATGGCAATTTGGGCATTAATCCACACATTTACCTTTGATTCCTTTTAATTGAGCATTTTTGTCTTTCTTCTTGCGAAGCATGGCGGCCATTGGGTCTCCCTCCCTCTCTTGCTCCCTCAACATCCGATCGAGGTCTTCATCGTCAATGTGTCTTGCTAGCGGCTTCTGAGCCTCCCGCATGGCATCGATCACGTTTTGCTGCTGCATTTCTTCCTGAGCAAGCCTGAATGAGGACAGTACAGATGTCAAAGCTAGCGACAAATCACAATATAATATCTGCACTTGAGCACCATAAAATGAACCTCACCCTTTTCCCCATTGTGCATATTTTTCATCCTTCTCTGCTTTTTCTCCTGCTTTCTTGAGAGGCTGGTTGCGCTTTTCCCTTTTGCGAATTTCTTCCTGTTCTTTCCTCAAAATATCGACTGAGACAAGCCCTGCAGCTCCACCAGACAGCATTCGAGGGGCCTGAAAACAAAAATGGTATAATTTTTGTTTAAGTCTTAATATAAATATATATGCTACAACTTTTTAAAAAATGAATAAGAACAATTTTAAATTTGTTGGTTATTTTACGTGGGATCCATTGAAAAGTGGATTATTTTATGAACGCTGTTAATAATTTAATGCACAAAAGGGGCATTTCTTAAAGCCAAAAAACAAACAAACAAAAAAAGAAAAGGTCAAAAAAGTAACATTAATACTTGTAAGTGGATAGCATTTAAATAATTCAAAGATTTATTCTGAAATGGGTAATATTTTACATTACTTGCTGTGGAATCAGTATTATTTAAAGCAGTGGCTCTCAACCTGTTTGTCCAACTCATTGTCCAACACAATAATTTAAGGCCCCCCATATACTTTTTTCAGGTATTTTCTCTGGTAATTGCGACAAAACTGCTTGTTTTCAAACTCTTTTAGCAACACAAACATATAAATCAACCACAATTAATTTTGTGATTCCAGAAGTTTCAAAAACTGTATGTTCTTAATAAAGACAAATATTGTTGAAGGAAAATGAATGAATGAATGAATGAATGAATGATGCATTTATATAGCGCTTTATTGTGTATTGCTGTACACTTAAAGCGTTTTACAATCATGTGGGGGGGGTCTCTCCTCAACCACCACCAGTGTGCAGCATCCACCTGGATGATGCGACGGCAGCCACAGGACAACAGCGCCAGTGCGCTCACCAGCTACAGGTGGAGAGGAGAGAGAGTCATAGAGCCAATCAAGTGGATGGGGATTATTAGGAGGCCATGATAGACAAGGGCCAGTGGCGGCAATTTGGCCAGGACACCGGGCTTACACCCCTACTCTTTACGAGAAGTGCCATGGGATTTTTAATGACCACAGAGAGTCAGGACCTCGGTTTAACATCTCATCTGAAAGGTGGTGCTTTTTGTCAGTATAGTGTCCCCGTCACAATACTGGGGCGTTAAGACCCACACAGACCACAGGGTGAGCACCCCCTGCTGGCCTCACTAACACCTCTTCCAACAGCAACCCAGTTTTCCCAGAAGGTCTCCCATCCAGGTACTGACCAGGCTCAACCCTGCTTAGCTTCAGTGGGCGACCAGTCTTGGGCTGCAGGGTGATATGGCTGTGGCAAAAAAAGTAGTATGATTACAGTATACATTTTTATACAGTTAATTTATAACATAAAAAACTAAAAGATGTCGGCGCCAATAGCCTCGTGGTTAGTGTGTGACATATAGCGCAACTGCGCTCACAGCAACCCGAGTTTGAATCCCACCTCGAGGTCCACCGCATAAACACATTTCATTAGACCAAATACACAAAATAATGTTCTTTTTAGCAGCATCATATGACCCCTTTAATAAAAATGCACAAAATAAAGTTGATTTAAAATTTATATGAAAATTTAGCCATGTGCAGTAATATTGAAAATGCAACGCATTGTGATATCAAATTGAATCGAATTGTTGAAATGATAATTGTAATCGAAACGAATTCTGAAACAATGTGAAGATTCACACCCCTAAAATATACTGTACATTTAAAGACAGAATTGCAAAATACTAATTTTATAGCAATATGAATGTAGACTGATGTTAAACATGTTGCTAAGCTAATGCCCTGATAAGCATAAAATACACATCACACGCAAATTAATCCATTTTCAATTATCCTTAACTATCTTTGTAACAATTCTACACAAGAAATCAACATTTCTCCAGGTCACCATCTTTTATTTCGTCTTTCATCAAGCTTGTGGCAGTGCATTCTGGGTTTGCGCTCTCTGTGTAGGATACACACGATGCTGCCTAAGAATCTGGCCAAAATTTGGCCTCTTAGGAGGCAACATAACTAAACCGCCTACCTTCTGGAACAGTCTTCATGCCGGAAGCCTTAAATATTGCCTTCCAGGCAGCTTGCTAGGTTTTGGAAAAGAGCAAGAGTGTAACGGCAACATGTTGTATAACTTTGAACATTGCTCTTGTATTTTCACAGTGTTCTGCCTCTGCTCTGTTCACAGTCTGATATTTAGCAGATGCTTTTATTCAAGGCAACCTACAGTACAATTATTACAGGTTGTCCCTCATGGGACAATTATTATGATTTTGCAGGATTCAAACCTTCAACCTTTTAGTTACAAGCCAAGATAATTAAGTGCTATACCTTATAGAGGGTCACCTGTCTAAATTATCTTGCCACAAAGTTCACTGTTGGATAAACACACCAGCAATCCTCCACACTTGACTCCAAGGCTTTAAATAAGCCTGTTATCACTGCCTGTTCATCTTGAGCTGGATCGTTCCTCCTGCTCTTCAGAGGAGTGTTTACACTCACAGGAGAGGCATTCAGGGAGTTTGGCACGAATCTGACTCTCAGCACTCTGCACATTTTACGATTTTTTAACTCTAGCTCAGTGCTGCTTATTCTTCACATCTTTTGCTATATAAAAGCCTGAAGCTACAAATGATCCTTCAAAAGTTTGCGGCTTCGGCCTGGTCGCAGTGCACCCTTACCCTGGTGGTAGTGGCAAACATGTACTTGTCCCGTAGCTGGAAGCTGTCCACCTTCTCCAGGATAACTCGGCGGTTTTGCTCGTCCTGAAAGAAGTCCGTGCTGCTGAGGATGCTGGAGTCTCCATGGGGCTCGTGGCGCTGGACAAACACTGTGGTGGGATTGTCGTATGGCTCTACACCCCTATGGGAATAGAAAGACACACATACTTGAACATATCTGCAGACGCAAGCAGCATGTGGTGGACTTCTGAAAGCCTCCTCTCCACATTTTTATATTTTTTTTTAGTTTAGCATACATGTATGATCCATTTTATGTTTACTTGGCAAACATAAAAGTAACCAATAACATATTTTTGCTTCAGATTTATTCAGAAAGCAACCAATAGCATATTTATGTGTGTTAATATTAAACACTACACTACTGTTCAAAAGGTTGGGGTGAGGAACATTTTGGTTTTTGAAGGAAATTAACACTTTTATTCAGCAAGGATACATTAAATTCATTCAAAGTGAAAGTAAAGACATTTATAATGTTACAAAACATTTCCATTTCAAATAAATGCTGTTCTTTCTTTTCATCAAAACATCCTGTATTATGGTTTCTACAAAAAAAGGATTAAGCAGTACAACCGTTTTCAACAGCGATAATAATAAATGTATATTGAGCATCAAATCAGCATATTAGAATGATTTCTGAAGGATTACATGATGACTGGAGTAATGATGCTAAAACTTCAGCTTTGTCATCACAGGAATAAATCACATTTTTAAAACATTAAAATGGAGAAGTTATTTTAAATTGTAATAATACTTCATAATATTACTTTTCTATTGTATTTCTGATTTCAGACAGGGTGACATTATAACATCTTATCAACCTCAAACTTTTGAACAGTAGTGTATACAAAACTTATTTTGCATTATTTTATAATTCATAACTGACCAGGCTCAACCCTGCTTAGCTTCAGTGGGCGACCAGTCTTGGGCTGCAGGGTGATATGGCTGTGGCAAAAAAAGTAGTATGATTACAGTATACATTTTTATACAGTTAATTTATAACATAAAAAACTAAAAGATGTCGGCGCCAATAGCCTCGTGGTTAGTGTGTGACATATAGCGCAACTGCGCTCACAGCAACCCGAGTTTGAATCCCACCTCGAGGTCCTTTGCTGATCCCGCTCCCCTCTCTCCACCCCAATACTTTCCTGTCATCTCTCCACTGTACTCAAAATAAAAGGCACAAAAAGCCCATAACTTTATAAAAAACCTAAAAGTATAAATAAATTCTATAGTTTATTTAATTAATTTTAAAACATCCTGCAGCCCCTCTTAAGTTTGCTACGGCCCCCTAGTGGGCCCCAGCCTCCTGGTTGAGAACCACTGATATAAAGGATCCTCAAACATGAACCCTGAACTCACTGCCTGTCTGTCAGGAGAGCGTGTCCTCCGTGGTGGAGACAGGTCTGAGTCCGACCCACGTCCCCTCTGAGGCCTCTTCCTGGGAGGAGAGAGAGCTGAATCTGAACCTCTTCCACCCTGGCCTCTCTTTCTGGGTGGAGACAGAACCGAGTCTGAGCCCCGTCGTCCATGAGGACGTCTGCGTGGTGGGGACTGATCGGAGTCTGAGCCTTTGCCTTTTCGTACTCGTCTTCTGGGCGGCGAAAGGTCATCTGAAGAGGCAGCTTTTGTCTTTTTTCTGTGTGGAGACTCTGAAATAACAGATCATTTTTGAGCTACATAACTCAATAGTGTAAATGTTGTTTCTGATTTGTGGATAGATTTCCACACCTTTATCATGCGGCCTTTGAGTTCTGGAGGGTGAGCTCTTGTGACTCTTTCTTGGAGGGGAAGGTGATAAGGAATCATGCCATCTGTTTTTGTTCTCGGCTCTGTGTCTTTGAGGTGAGAGATCTGGTGAGTCATGACGACCTCTTCTCTGGGGTGAGAGATCCGGTGAGTTGTGCCGAGCCCTCTTGGGTGAGAGGTCAGGGGAATCGTGCCGAGCCCTCCGTACAGGAGAAGTCTCTGGTGAGTCATGCCGCACTCTATGACCTCTGTCAGGGTCAGAGTTAAAAAGGAATATTTTTTACACTCTTTATGCAGTAATAATTTAAAAAAGAATTAGAACTAAAGAGGAAGGACAGTTTCTTTATACCTTTTATCTAATGCAGACTCCTGGGTTTCTTGGGGATAATGACTGCTGAAAATTCAGCTTTGCCATCACAGGAATAAATTACATTTTAAAATATATTAAAATAATAATAATAAAAAAAAATACATTATTTTAAATTGCAATAATATTTCACAATATTACTGACTTTAATACATTTTTTGATTGAATAAATGCAGTTTTAATATAGCATAACATAACATAGACGTCTTTCAAATCATAATATTACTTTTCTATTGTATTTCTGATTTCAGACAGGGTGACATTATAACATCTTATCAACCTCAAACTTTTGAACAGTAGTGTATACAAAACTTATTTTGCATTATTTTATAATTCATAATACATTTTTTTGCCATTAAAACCAAATGGTGAGCTTTGTTTATTCACAGATAAAAAAAACATATCATAAGTACACAAATAAGCAAAAACAAGCAGATGCAAGTATAAGAACTCAGAAAGTATACAGACAGTCTTACCGCCGATCACTTTCCACTTGCCAGTCCCGAATGCCTCGAGCTGCTTGGTCTCATCTGGGCGTTCATCTATCACTTCTACAATCTAAAAAAGGAGGATTTCCGAAAGGAGTACACATTTAACACTGCTGCATGCATACATAGTCATGCATAAAATCCATTTTCCATAACCAAAGTAGCGCCAAAGTACTTTTTAAATAGTGATTACTATAGCTAGACCAGACTGCAATTCAGTATTTACGTTGGCTATGAAAGTGTTACAAAAGCACTTGGTATGCATGTAGGATGTTCACTACATCAATTACTGTTTGTAGTAAGTTAAGACTAAAATCTGAAATAGGTAAACGCATGGTTTTACACACCACAGGCGCCTCATCTTCTTCTTTTTCTTCTTCATTCTGAGTTGCCAGTTGCTTCCAGTCAATGTCGTCATCCACAATATTCATCCTGTAGTTTATAATGTGAATGGAATTCCGTTCCTTCTACACTTTGCTGAAAGCAATCTTTTTTGCCATTTCCTACTTTCTAAAACTCTGCGCACGTAGTCACCTCTGTAAGTATTTGAGGCTCAGCCATAATGTCATTATGTTCAGTTGTGGCTCTGGATAACGCGAGCTAAAATCTGCATTTCTGTTACGTGTGACCGATCATATTTACCCTCTCCCCGTGGGTTTCGGCCGTTTCTTCTTAAGCTTCTTTTCGTTAGACTTCTTGCCCGCTTCATCACTAGATAAATACCGGTTAAGGCAGTGGTCACCAACCTTTTTAGGCCCAAGATCCAGGACATTCAAATCTTAACCAAACACTATACATTATAGGGAAACATAATACTGGTCTATGTAATGTTTGTTTAACAGAGGAATCAGTGGAACACGTTATGATGGTATGTACAGCATATGAAAGAGAAAGAGATCGACTTAAAGATGAATTACAATCCTTAGGAGTTAAAGAATTTTCATTAAGTAGTATTCTGAATGATGGTCCAAATGCAGGAAAACAAATAAGTGCAGTCATGAGATTTCTTAAGAATTGTGGAATAATGAACAGAATTTAAGATTTAGGTGAGTACATTCTCTTCACACTCCATCACAGTAGGTGGCGGTATGCACCTATGAAGTTGGTTCGCAACCCGCCATAAAACCAGAAGAAGAAGAAGAAGAACGGACGCTGCTAAGGGACAAAAAGCACAACGCAAAATAGAACTCGAAATTCTTTACGTTTTAGGAATAATAAATTCAGTGAATACAATAGGAAAAAGTTTTGGAAAGAAAGTTGTTAAAGATTATTCATAACCGTTAAGCTTCCAAAGTTTATTTAAAGTATTTCACCCTAATGCTGCTTTTGTCATTTTAAAGAAATGACTCGCTTATTGGAATTGCGTTTTGGAAAAGTGTGTTGGGTTGACTTTTCTAATGTTGTAAAAGATTCCCATACTTTTGAATAAGCCATTTTCGTGACGCTTTGAGAACTGATCCTATTTATACATTTAATGATTTTATTAGCCATTTCAGAATTTCGTCTAATGTAACCCTCTTACAATATTTTGTTGATTGTCTTTTTCGCTTGTTATTCTTGTACTCTTTAGGCCCTATTGCAAAAATATGTTTTGTTTTGTTGTTTGCCAAGTGACATTCTCAGCTCTCTGCATTTATTGTGGCCACTTTTTACTTTATACGAATCAGAGGACAATTATAGGTTAATGATAAATGTAATACATTTACCCCCGGTTTCATAGACAAGACTTAAGCCGAGTCCCAAACTAATGCATGTCTGGGCTATTTCAACTGAAAGAAACTTGCACTGAGTGATCTTAAAATATGTCAGATTCATTGTTTTGCCTCAGGATGCACACTAGTAATGTTTTTATCTATGGCATATTTATCAAAGCTACTTAAATGTCCTAATTGAACAGTGGCCAGGCTTAACCTTTGTGCGTCCCTCCCATACCTGTAACAAAAGTGTCCCTCACGGACCCGATGGCTTAAAATTACACTAATTTTTATTTTAGTCCAGAAAGCTAATTTTGATTAATTTTTATAATTTATTTTCTAATTATTTATGTAGTTTTTTTTGGTGATTTAGGAGGATTTAGGAGCAAATAAGCAAATTTGTCACAGTATTTCAGCAAAAAAAAAAGACACAATTCCAGTCCATTTTCATCAAAAACCTACTGATGAACTTGGAATGGGGTCACTGAGTCCTTCTGACGCCATCTGGTGGAAGAAAAAGTCATAACATTGCATTTTATGGTTACTGCCACTAGAGGGGCGTATGGGATCCTATGGAGATTCTTAACTGAGCCAAACAAGTTAAACATTTAAAATATGGGCATATTGAGGCTTCAAATTGGTTGATAACATTCAAATATATATTGAGACATTTAAAAAAAATCCATATTTTGTGGAAAAAAATTACATTTAAACTGAATTATAACCTAAACATATGAATATTCATACAATTTCATAAATATGTAATAAATATATAATTGATATTTAAAAATCTAAATATGATATAAACTCATTGGTCTCCACCTCATCACTCAAATGTAACTGTTCTAAGTGAAAAAATATTGCAAAATGACAGTCATTTCCCAGCAGAAACAACAAACATGTTAAAATGTGTTTCTATGTGAGTGTGTGTACTATGCGTGTGTTTGTGTGCGTATGTCAGTGTTTTCTGCACTGGGGTAATTCTGTAGTCTCAGCCTCATACATTCCATTCATTCCTATGGGGGTCAAAATGACGCATGAGGGACACTTTTGTTGCTTTTTTTTTATAACACCCACATAAACTCCTCAAATCCACTAATTTTTTTGTGTATTCCCAGGGAAAGTGTGACAAAAGTAAAGAAGCCTTGAACCATAATGATCAACACACGGTTTTTTAAAAATTCTTTAAAAATCAGTTTTGGGTCAAAATGACCAGAGGGACACACAACCTAAGCCCTGTCTGTGAAACCGGGCCTTAGTCTAATTATTAATAGGCCTAAATGTATTTATTTTAACTGGTGATGCAGAAAAGAGGGGAGAGAGAGCTTTATAAATTGTTTAGCGTTTAAATGTTACACACATGGTAAATAACATTTCCAATACAAATGAATACCTTTTCCATCAAGTTGATCTGAATTAGATACCATTAGTATTTGTTGTTAAAATGAGATGCTTTAGTTCCAAACATCAGTACGTTCATCTCTGAATAGATTCAGCACATGATTCATGTTTAAAGTGTGTTGTGAAGAAGAATATCTGTTTCCTCTAAGAAATAACCTCTGTTGAAACTTTCCAGTAGTTGTTTAACTCCAAGGTCACAGCTTTTTCACAGATGCATATGCCTCTATGATCACATGCAGAGGATATTTTCCAGGAAATGTCTTTTGGACTGAATCACTTCCTCTGATCTGCAGCCGCACGGCATCTCATTGAAAAGACAAACAATCTTACCCTCATTTCTTTTTATAGGCTATCTTTGTAGTTTCTGTTTCATATTTTCATACGTTTAAATTCAAATAAAAATTACATTTTCTACTCAGCTGGTGATTATTTGATCATTGACCTCTGATTATTTCTGTGTTTTAATACTTACACAACACAAACTTGTGCTAATGCTCTGTTAAAAAAGGGAAAAAAGAGTTACAACGTTACAACTGTGAAGCTATTATAGTTAACTGTACCAATTGAAATAATGCCAAAGTGATTTTAAAGATGTCAATAAGACGATGACAGTGAGGGGTACAAAGAAACTCTAAACTGTAAAATCTTCATCAAGATTTTCAATTTGAAATGAACACATTCTGCTGCTCTCTGTCAACTGTGTAAAAGCTGTTTCTGGACTGCTTTTTTCAAAAGAAACGAAACTTAAAGTTTGGGGGGATTTCCATCTTGTTGAGGTGTGGCTACAAGACATTCCCCGCCTCTTAAGCAGCTGTTTGCACGGTATGAATTTGTCATCCAAGAGGTAAGCATCATATTTCTTTTACACTATATCGAAAAACCTCACAGCACCTCTTTATACAACAGCAGATGGACAGTTTTGTTTGTTTTATCTAGATTTAAACATGTGGGCAGAGGATGATTTGTATCCAGGTGTGCCGTGTCTCCAAAGCTACACGGAGCCTGTAAATGGTCAAATATACCTAATGTATCATGGGACCTCTCAATATGCTGCACAGCAGATCATGGCCTGTGGCTTTCGGCCATCTGCAAATGGCATGCTTGGATGTGGCGTCTACCTCAGCCGAGATCTTAACAAGGCCAGCAGATACCCACTTAATCTGCCTGAGCATCAGAGAGTTGTTATCAGAGTGCAGGTCAATGTTGGAAGAGTAAAAAAAATCGACTATCAAGGTCATCCAATGCAGAAAACCTGGCATGATCATGGGTACGACACTGCCTGGTGCCCTCCAAACTGTGGCATGGTGCCGAGCGGCCTGGAAGAAGACTGTATTTGGGATCCATGCCGGATTCAGATCATTGATATCATTTACCCAAAAGTGCAGTGCGGCTATTATTGAAATAGACAATAGAAATAGAAATGACAAATGTACTGATTCTTTTTAATGTTTTTTAAAGAATAAAACATTGCTGTCAACTTAATGTTTGCATTGCTGAAGTTATATTTTAGATTTTTTTTTTTTTACACATTTTTTACACATTGTGTTTTCATGCCTGTGTTGAAAATCAAGACTAAAATCAAGGTTGTTACTGAACTGAAAGAAATTACTGGGAAATAATATTTGTTTAGTTTACATAGCTCAAATGGTTAGAAAAAGAATCTAAGGCAAAATATAAACTGTGTTAGTTTAGGTATGTTTGTCATTTAAAATGACTAAAATAGCTTAAATATTAAATAAACTACTGAATTTTCCTGAATTAAATTTGATTTGATTGAACCATAGCTGAAATACAAATTCATATTATATACTCTACAAACACCAGACAATATAGTAACATACAGGGCAACGCAGAAGAAACTGTGCTTTGAGCACATTTGAGAGATGTTATATATGAATAGAATATATAAGAAAGTGTTTTGGCCAGAGCAGAACTCTCAAAACAACATCTTATTTGTATCATTCAAACAAGCTATTCCACTCATCTGCCAACTTCTCTGATTTCTTACTTTTTGTCCCATGGATCTGTCTCACCTCCCACATATTTTAAACTAAGAGCTGTCTCTGTGTTTGATTCTTCTCAAGGTTATCTTTACATTCCAGCTAACTTACATCTAGGATTAACAAGCTTTAAAGGGGTCATATGATGCAATTTCAAGTTTTCCTTTTTCTTTGGAGTGTTACAAGCTGTTCATGAATAGATAAGAGTCCTAAAGTTGCAAAGACTAAAGTATCAAACCCAAAGAGATATTCTTTATAAAAGTTAAGACTCGTCCACGCCCTCCTAAAATGCCTCGTTTAAACACGCCCCCACATGTCTACATCACTGTGTGGGAAGATTTGCATAACACCGGCCAAATGTTCACGCTAAGAAAGAAGGCATAACTTTTATTCTCGCTGTAGTATTGTTTTTGCCACGGCGCTGTGTGTTTCGTTGTGAAAGCGAAACTACTTTGTTTGACCTTCCAAAAGAGGACGATATCCGCTTCGTCATGCCTAGAGCTAATCCGTGCTGATTGCTGAGGAAATACATCAACTTCACGCTGTGGATCGCCGGATCGGCTTTCAGCATGGATGAAGCGGAGTCCAGCCCGGGGTCGTCACATGTGGTTGCCGCAAGCACGCCGGCCGCTCCTTCGTCGAATCCGCCGGCTGCGCTGTTCTCAAGCCCGCCGGCCATTCCTCACTCAAGCCCGCCGGCCTCCGCTTACTCTAGCCTGCCGTGTGTTACACTGTGTGTTTCGTTGTGAAAGCGAAACTACTTTGTTTGGCCTTCCAAAAGAGGACCCGAATAGAAATCTGTTAGAATCTTTAGAATAGAAACACTGTTCCAGAACAGTTCAACCCAAATATTCAGATGTGTGCAGCACATTTTATGGAGGACTGTTTCCTGATCCTGGTAGAGTAGACTACAATGCCGGCTG
>NW_015558661.1:1910456-1922027 GCF_001515605.1 Sinocyclocheilus anshuiensis | reverse complement strand
GCTGTGTGTTTCGTTGTGAAAGCGAAACTACTTTGTTTGGTCTTCCAAAAGAGGATGATATCTGCTTCGTTATGCCTGGAGCCGATCCGTGCTGGTCGCTGAGGAAATACATCAACTTTGCGCTGTGGATCGCCGGAGCGGCTTTCACCGTGGACAAAGCGGAGTCCAGCCCGGGGTCGTCCCATGTGGTTGCCACAAGCCCGCCGGCCGCTCCTTCGTCGAATCCGCTGGCCGTGCCATTCTCAAGCCCGCCAGCCGTTCCTCACTCTAGCCCGCCGCCGCTCACGGTACACGGCATCACAGTATGGTGAGGGGCGTAACATTTCCGTCATTTCATTACACCAAATACATAACATAATGTTCTTTTTAGCAACATCATATGACCCCTTTAATCATTTTCAGCTCAGTATTATATTTATAAAAATAATTATGTTTATATTCATGCTGGAAAAATCTCTCATTTACATAATGTTAAAAGAAATTTAAATAACAATAATGTTACTAAACTAAAATCTAAAACGTCTTCTTGTGTTTCTCATAATTAAATGAAGGACTATTGAAGCTCTATTAATTAACAGCACAGGATATTTCAGCATTGTTCTTTGCCCATTTCCTTCCTGAGTTTTTCTCATGCTGTTATTTGGAAGTTCCCATGTCCCAATTTATTGTTGGCTGGCTGTGTTATGATTTATGCCTGCTGATTTGTATCATTCTGTCGATCTCTGCAGCCTTTTTTAGCCTTAGCCTTATTAGACTTGTTTGCAATCTGCTGATGTTGACTTTAAATAAAGTATCGCCTTATAGCTGTTCTGTCCACACTTGAGTCATCCATGGTACTGGTTTATACTTTGTAATCAGGAACTTCATGGGACTTCAGCAGAACAGATCAAAGTCGTTGGCTTTCGGCCATCTGCAGATGGCATGCTGGGACGTGGCGTCTACCTTAGGTAAAATATTAACAAGACCAGCAGATACCCTTGTGATTAGCCACATGAGAGAATTGTTATCAGAGTAAAGGTCAGTGTTGAAAAATAGGCCTACTGTAAACACAGTTTAAAGCAATGTAAATATATATATATATATATATATATATATACTGTATATTAGGGCTGTCAGTCGATTAAAATTTTTAATCTAGTTAATTGCATGATGTGTCGATTAATTAATCTAATTAATCACAAATTACATTTGGCTGAGAAAATACCCCCACAAGATTATTTAATTCTATTTTTGTGTTAAATGTGAAAGTATAGACATTGCAAATAGTAGCTTTAGAAATAAATATTTTATTTGGTTCAACATAAAATTTATTACACATAAATGTTTAGGTTACAACGGCCTAACATAAATTATGGAACATAAAGATAATTTGAGAAATATCTCAGGTTTTTTTTCGTTCATGCAATGGAAGTCATGGTAACCAAATCAGCTTTGTTACCAACAGACTTCAAAATACCTTCTTTTATGTTCCACAATTCAGCAGGCTAAATGATGACATAATTAAAATGTTTGGGGTGAATTATCCCTTTAAAGTTTTTTTTTCCTTTTTTTTTTTTTTTTAAAACCACTCCGCCCCTATACCATAACTTTTTATCTTTTTGTTTATGTCATGTATATTCTATTTGCATGCAAATATTCCTATTCTGGGCACAAAAATGCAAAGCAGTCAAATGAAAAAAAAAAAGTAAAAAGTAAAAAGTTAATATTCATTTTTATATTTAATTATAAAATAAACATATTTTATAAGGACTTAATCTTTCCCCTGACATTTCTTCAGTTATAAAGATAAGTTGTATATCAATTCTATATATATTGATATACAACTTATTGTTCATTTATTCTTTTTATTTTGATGTTTTTTATGTTTTGGTGCTGGGTATTATTTTAAAATTGAAATGAAAAGAAAAGTAAATATAAATATAAGTCATACAAGTATAAATATAAATGTTGATCTTATATGTTTGAGCACATCAGTTGTATTATTTGTTAACCTGAGCTATTCATAGCTTAGCTGTGTAAATAGTTTTTTATTAGGCGGGGCATGTTCAGGGAAATCATCCTTACCAGCAAAAATGAAACTTAAATCACACTGGAACTTTATAATCAAATGGAAAAAGGAAATGGGACACCTTTCATCATGGACACACCCTAAAAAATATGCCATTTATATTCCTGCTTTCAGGAAGAAGCAATCAGCTTCAAAAGCGACATCAGAGGTAAGGCACCACTTTGTCTTTGTGGAAATGGATCTACAGTGCTTTTGTTGGTCATTGCGTTTATAAAGCCTAAATAAAATTAACAATGACAAGAGAAATTAATTTTATATTGTAAATATAAATTACTTTTTAATGCCATTTTATGTGTGTTTGTCATTATGTCTTTATTTGTAAGTCTGTTTGCTAGTGATCTGGAAAAATTCTGCATTTCTATAAATTTTTAGAGATTCGATTTGTCCTGGTTCAAACATGTGGGTTGAAGACGATTTGGGTCCAAGTGCTCCACCATGCCTTGAGAGTTTCAGAGAACCAGCAGATGGTAGAGTCTACAGAATGTATCATGGCACATCAAAGGAAGCTGCCAAAAAAATCAGTCTCTGGCTTCAAACCATCTTCTAATGGAATGCTTGGGTCTGGTGTTTACCTCAGCCGAGATCTAGATAAGGCCTCCAGATACCCTCTGGATCTAGAAGATGAGCATCAGAAAGTGGTTCTGAGAGTGAAAGTTGATGTTGGGAAAGTGAAGAAGATTGACCATCAAGGTCATCCACTGCAGTTTACCTGGCATGATCACGGGTACGACACTGCCTGGTGTCCTCCAAACTGTGGAATGGTGCGAAGTGGTCTTGAGGAAGACTGTGTTTGGGATCCAAAACGAATCACAGTCATTGGGGAAATACGCCCAAAAACCTAAGGAGCACATGGGGCCTGCCATGAGCCTTGCAGTGTGCTTTCCCATGAAGTGTAAAATTAATAGTTCTAAAATGTTTTTTGAAAATGTTATTCCAGCTGTTGAATATAAACCACTCATGTGCTTTGAAATCATTATCATATTGTAATACAATGATATAAATGATGAATAAATTAAACATACTTCATTGACATATCTTTGAGTTGTTTTTATTATTTTATATTTAATGAATGAATAAAGATAAATAAGACATGAATAAATATAAATATGTATCATAAACCAGCAAAATAAAACAAAGGGAATATTTAAGGAGAACGCGGCATTAACTTTTAATATCTGATTTAGCCAGCCAGTCAGCAAGCAGACTTTTTTCCTATTAAAGAAATACATAAAATAATACTTTCCTTTGCTTATTAGACAGTAAATGATAACACTGACATATATTGCACACAGATCATCTCCTTCCCATACTTTCCAAAACTGAAGGCTTTGACCTTTTCATTTCCAAAAAAAAAAAAATTCAAGCCAACATAAATTACTATGTAAAACAGTTTCCACTGTGACACAAGGTGCTGATCATTTTGCATCCCATCCTACCCTGTCAGTCTTGAATAGCAAGAATAACTTGATCTGCACTATGCATTTCAAACATTTTGATAGGTATTTCTCTCTCTCTCTCTCTCTCTCTGTGTGTGTGTGTGTTTTTTATTTATTATTATTATTTTTTTTTTTAGTTTGTGCTGATATTAATATTTCAGTCCAGATATGGTTACTTTTCCCCCAGGTTTTTCATGGAAAAATAGCTCTACACTCTCATTTTTCAGACTCTCAGAAAGTGTTGGGTTTGTTTACAGCAAGTACTGGCTTACAGCAGGAATCAGTGTGCCAGATTGTTATATTTTAAATAAAAAATGTAAATTAAAAAAATAATGTAAATTCTATACAAATGAATGTGAATTTTTTTTACAAATGATAAAAGGCAAAATGTAAAATATCTGTGAAATGTCTTCAGGAGGAATTATGACCAAGTAAAAAGGCTACATTTTCATGTTTAATTGCTAAATTTCACATTGAATACAATAATTCAACAGTAAATCAAGATTGTTACAAATTTAGAGCAGAATTGAAAAAAACATATTTTAATAAATATTATTTGTTATGTATGTTAGTAGTTAATGGCTCAAAATATTACTACAAAATACTACAGAAAAATGACATTACAGTGATAAATTCCAACTTCAAACAAGTATGTTTGGCACACTCTGTGTTTGTGTTTCAAGTGTTGTGGAGTTATATACCACCACAAAATCGGAATTAAATTAATTTAACAGTATTAATCTTAACAAGTTAAAACAAACTTTACATGCACTGTAATGCCTTTACTTTTAGTAATATGATTAGCAAAATTTAATTACATTTGTTAATTACAGTGCCTTTACCATATCTCAACATCACTTCACAGATTATATTTGACTAAAGTGTTTATAAGCATCAATTAACTAGTTCTCAAGTACTCAGGAATAATTACTTCCCTTTCTTTCGGCAAACATGATTTTTCATGAAGAGGCATATGGATCCCATTGTGTGTTTATGCTCTGTTTGCATTCCACACCATTTGCATGGCTTCAGATCCTGAGAACTCTTAGTACTGTAGCCTGTGCCAAACTCAATAAACCTGCCTAAAATTCCCTATGTGGGTGAAACTCATGTAACTTCTAGGTTTATTGGTTTTCAACATTCAAGGATCAACACACCAAAAATCAGCGAAGCAAGACGAGAATTAACACTGGTAAAGCTTTTCATCAGTAGAGGGTGCTGAGAGCTTGAAAATGCTCCGGTTACTGATGTAACCTCGGTTCCCTGAGATAAGGGAATGAGCGTTGCATATAATGCTATGGGGGAAACTCCTGTTTTACTCTGTACTGAAGCCTGATTTGTTCATGTTTGTGTAGCTGCACAAACCAATGGCGCTTTAGCCCGACAGAAAAGGCGGAGCCGGCACCCCTATATAAGTTGGCTCAGAGCGCCATTCATCAGATCATTCGACTGAAGTGACAGTCATCGATTCGCATGCAGCTTATAGCACGGCGAGGGATGCAACGCTCTTTCCCTTATCTCAGGGAACCGAGGTTATGTCAGTAACCGGAGCGGTTCCCTTTCAAACGGTCTCTCCCGTTGCGTATAACGCTATGGGGAACGCATTCCAATCACGCTGCGCTATGAGCAGATACAGAATATCTTGCTCTGCGAGCCAATAAGAAACTAAATAAGAAACCCTAAAAACCTGGGCACATCGTGCCCCAAGCTAGTAGCTGAGAAGCACGAATACAACCAGCTTCGCCCAAAGGGGGGAAGAATGGCAATTAAAACCGAAAGAACTCGCGCCTGCAAGGCAGGGATTTCTAAGTTGTAAAATCTGGCAAATGTGGACAGCGACGACCAGCCGGCGGCCGCACAGATCTCACCAATAGAAATCCCACTGGACCATGCCCAGGAGAAGGCCATCCCCCTTGTGGAATGGGCCCTCACACCTATAGAGCATTGTAAGCCTTCTGAGGCGTAAGCCAAGGCTATTGCATCAACAATCCAGCAAGAAAGTCGCTGCTTTGTGGCCGGCAGTCCCTTATGGCAGCCTCCAAAGCAAACAAAAATGCTGCTCTGACTGTGTGAACAGGCTAGAGCACTCTAGATATACTCTCAGAGACCTTATTGGACAGAGCAGGTTCAGACCCTGCTCAACATCAGTAGCGGGGAGCGCCAATAGGGAGATCACCTGAGCTCCTGAACGGAGTCGAGAGCACCTTAGAAACATATCCATGTCTTGGTTTTAGGATGACTTTACAATCGTTAGGTCCAAACTCAAGACAAGAGGTGCTGATTGACAGCGTTTGAAAGTCACCCGTAGGGCCTGTAGGACTATAGACAAGTCTTTCGCGCGCAGAATTGTGGCAGAGATCTAACCTTATAGGCAACTGGGAGGAGAGAACGTGAGAGCGGGAGGGGCGGTGCCATCTTCATTGAAAAAGGCGAACCGCAAGAGAAGCAGAGCGAGACACATATGCTCTCCTAGTGAGACTGTGTCAGTGAGCGCAGCCTCAGCGTGGGTGTGTCCCAGGCGTGCGGCGGACTCAAATCCGAAGATGTCAGCGATATTAAACTATTAGTGGCAGCCTTCCACTCCGATCCGCCTAGAAGGATTGAGTCACTCGATGTAACGAGGGGCGTTTTTTTCCTCACGTGTAAAACACGCCGGCGGATGAAATTGTGGGGGGAGAGTGAGCATGTGGGCTCTTTGCCGGCATGAGATCACTCAAACCCGGTTGCTCACCCTTACGAAAAAGAAGTTTATTCAAGTGTGCTATTAGTATACTTCTTTTAAACTAAAAATAGGAAAGTATACTTTTAGTCTACTTTGTATGTACTTCTCAAATATTGACTTTATGTACTTCTCAGAAATATACTTAAAATCACATTTAAGTATACTTGACTTATACTTAGAAAAAGTCTAAATATATTTGAGCTATAGGCCTACTTGTGCTCCTAGAATCAGTGTTTTCATTGTAATACGGTAGGGGGCGCTAGTACATATCTTCTGTCCAGAATTTCCAAAAAACACAAGTGAAGAAGAAACTGAAACAACAGATGCTTCCACATATAGGCCGTTTCTCAAACGGAAGGCTGTGTCCTTTGGAGGTTGCATTTGTAGGCTGCATACATCATAAAGAAGATCTTATTTTAGAATATTAATAGTTATAAATTTGACCATTATTCTTAGTTAAGCGTAAATTGTTATAATATGCTTATGACTCGTGAATATAATGCTCAGTTAACTGAAATAAACCAGGCTTGATGACGTATGCAGCCTGCAAATGCGACCTTCGGAGGATGCAGCCTTCTGTTTGAGAAACGGCCATAATCTAACACGATCATCAGACATAAAACAGCATCAAAACTGTGTAAAGTTATGGAATAAAATGTCTACCAATAAAGAGGTAATAATGACTGTCAAGCTTTGGGGGTGTTGATCAACTCTATCTACATTTTGATTCATAGTCTTTTTTTCAGCTTTTTATTCAAAATGTCATTTATTTCTTTTTTTTTTTTTATGACACCCACATTCAAGTGTTTAAAAAAAGAATGCATGAAGCTAGAATAAAATGTTTTTGTTTACAAGCAGATACCCTGTTCTTTCTTTTGATGTTTTGTATGTTCAGATATTCATGTAACAAAATATATACAAATTAATACCTAAATAGGGACATAGTAGTATACTTAAAGTATGATGTAAAGTTCACTTAAAGAAAACTTACGAGTATACTTACAGTATAAAACTACTAAACTAGTAGTTTACTGAGACTATACTTTAAAGTGTACTAAAAATGCTACTACAAGTATTTAATTAGTAAACTATCAGTATACCTATAAGCTCACTTTTAGTATAGTTGCAGTACAAGCTAAAAATATTGATGTAAACTAGTTGTGTACTCAAAGTTTACTACTGTCAGGGCTCGCAAAATTTCAAAATCCCTGGTTGCCCTTCGGGCAGGCATTCTTCAGATTTTGGTAGCCCAAAAATGAATTTAACTAGCCCGAATAAAAGATATTGTATTTTTTCTTCAAATAACAAGTCAAGAGAGTAGGGGTGCAACGGATCACAAATCTCACGGTTCGGATTATATTACATTATCATATCACATTTTGAGTCACAGATCGGATCATTTTTCAGATGAGCAAAAAAAATGTTTTTTTTATTTAAGTAACACTTATTATTTAAATAACAATTTACTACTTCGATAACACAGCAAAAAAATAGTAGCATATAGGGATGTAACGATTCACTCAACTCACGATGAGATATAATTCATGATACTGATTTCACAATACAATTTTCTCACAATTTCTTTTTTTTTTTTAAAGGTGTCCTTTGTTATTTCTCAGACCAAAAGAATCGCTCCTACTTTGTGAAATTGAAATGTCAAACAATATACTAACTTGAAATTTTAAAACAAATCCCAAATCAAATAAATAAATAATACAAATAAAAGAAATTTATCCATGCAAGTAAACTAAGGTTTTGCCTGTCTATTTTAATCACGATCCAAACAAAAATGCTGCATACATGTTATTTAGATTGTAAAATTTTGAAATTTGAAACAAAAACAAAATTGTCTGACTTTAGCTTTGCGATTCTACATAAAAAATCTGAACGAAACAAAAACAGCAGACGGGCTGAATGAGACGCAAATGTCACTCTCTGACAGCAGGTGGCGCTTAAACAGCGGGTATTTATAGGCTGCTGCTCCTTTAAGACCGAATGCACGGATCCAATATAATAATGCACGTGCGATTTTTTTCTCCACTGTTTACGTTCATTTAAGACATGAAAATACTTGCCGAGATTATTTTGAGATAATTTTGCGTGTATGTGTCCCTTCAAGCGAAAGAGGAATCAATTCTGTATTCGTGCTCTGCCTGAAACGCCGCTCTGTATGTGCGCGCTTTGAGCATGTGCGCGCGAGCACCGGACTGAATTCTTCATGCGCATGAATGGTTTAAAACGCTTGAATGTTTAAATTGGTAAGACTTAGAAACATGTGTAAATGATAAACTATGATCCGTTTCACCCCTACAAGCGAGTGAACAACGCGAATCAAGGAAGGGATTTTTATATCACTATTCAAGATAGCCCCTCGGGCAGGAGAGTGATACATTTTGTTAGCCCGACTGGAAAACACAATAGCCCCTGGACGTCGGGCTAGCGATTTGGCGAGCCCTGACTGTTATACTTAAAGTATACTTAAAAGTATCTTCACTTCTTCACTGAAGAAGGCGATTCGCGAGCGGAGAAGAGCAAGATTCATGCTTTCAAAGTGAAAGCAGTCTGTGTTAGTGAGCGCAGCCTGAGTGACGCACACACAAATGCAATGCTGTCAGCGATATGAAATCATTGGTGACAGCATTCTACTCCGATCCGCCAAGAAGGATGGAGCCGCTCGGCGTAACGAGGGGCGCTGATCCTTGTGTAAACACACCGGCAGATCAAAGTGCTGCAGGGTGAGTGAGCAGGCAGGCTCTGAGCCGGCATGGGATCACTCAAACCTGCTTGCTAAGCCCCATGACTCCACTGTTTCTTTCTCCAAGCTCGCTTCATTGAAGAAGGCGATTCGCATGTGGAGAAGAGCGAGACTCATGCTCTCTGTGAGAGCATTCCGTCTCAGCGAGCTCGCGGCTCTGCGTGGGCGCTGCCCAGACAGGCGACGCACTCACTGCCCTTCTGCATTGTGCAGGATTTCCCGCACGAGCCACACTCGCGGCACGACATTTGAAACAAGGTCGCTAGGAAATTTGCTCAGAAATGTGCTCTTTTAGGTGCCAAATGGCCACAGGGGAAAGCTTCTCGCTTCTTCCACTGCCGGGGCTTCTTCTAAGGGCGGCGAGCTGCAGGCTGAGCTTCTTCCTTCTTCGGCTTCTCGATTGCAGAGTCAGCGAAGAGATGATCCTCATCACTGAAGGAGAATAATCTGATGAATGGCGCTCTGAGTCGATTTATATATGGGTCGGCTCCGCCCTTTCTGGCGGGCTAAAGCGCCATTGGTTTGTGCAGCTACACAAACGTGAACAAATCAGGCTTCAGTACAGAGTAAAACAGGAGTTTTCCCCATAGCGTTATACGCAACGGGAGAGACCGTTCGAAAGGGAACTGATGCTGTACTACTTCTGCTTCACAGGTAACATTGTAGTCAGCGAGAGGGGCTTGTTTCATTCAGTGGATAAAATCTATTGAGGTTTTAGGTTGGCCATTTCTTTTATAAAGTATAGCCAGACCTTTGACTTTGACTTTTAACTTTCGACTGAATGCCTGGACCTTTTTGCAGCTTTTTGTGGACAGTAACTGCCTGGAAAAGGCCATCTTATTGACATGCAAAGTGACCAACCACAATTCATTGAGTTTAAAGAGAAGAGAAGTTAAGGATTTTTCTCAAAAATGTGTTGAAGTCTTGAGCTCATTCACTTATCTCCAATAACCTAGCTGATGGGATTTATTATCATCTTGACATTTTTAGTAATCAAAAAGGACAACTTTCATTTTTATTTTATTTTATTGGTTTATTTTATTTCACAAATGAAGCAAGAGCTATAACACCAGTGACAGATTTGATTAAAGATACATTTTCTAAGATGGCAATAGCATTTTCAAAACAAACTACTGATCAAATTAAAATGATATCTTATATACCATTAAAATATTTTTTCTTTCACACAAACATTAAACAGTGTGCAACTGTGCAAAATTAAACAAGTGAACTGTGATGGAAAAATTAGTTTATAATTATGTTCAAAGTGCTGGGAAAACCATAATTAAGCCAATAAATTATGGGATTTATTTATTTATCTACACACTAATGACCCAAGATGTTAATGGTGCATTTCACTGAAAGCATTATGGCACTGTTGCAGTACAATTGCTCGACATAACTTCATCAACAATTTTAATAGCAGTCAAGAATCTTAAAAATCCTTTAACTTATTGCACACACAACATGTCTTCAGTTGTGCTTTGGCTAGACAAGTAATAAAGCATAAAGTAAACAAATACCTTCATAGAGGCAGCAACCGGTAGCCTACTTACTTTACAGTAAAGGCAGAGCATGTAGATCGAAAAGCATTTCTAAAAATACTCAAATATGCTGAGAAATCTACAGAAATACTCTATTTATACTCTGCAAATATGATGGCATAGCTGACTATTTCTTAAAAGGCTTCCCATAGCTGTAAGATGCACAGAGGAACCAGAAGATTGAGCCAAGGATAACCCAGCAGAAACACACTGATGGCAGAGCAGGGCTCGATGCTGTCTGAAAGGCAAAGACAAGTTCAGGTTTAGGCAGAGAAAGTATTCATTTAGTTTTACATAGTGCCACAATACAGCTGCTTTACCTAGTTCAACAGACAGAGTCTTCTGGATCTTGGTTACTTTACAGATGAACGTTGTATTCTCAGTGACGGTGAAGCTCATAATGGTCAGCCTGAATCCATATGGCTCAAGCTCTGTCACAAACGTGTTGTGCCTGAACTTGGGTTCAGGCATGATTCCAGAGATGTTGGTGTTTATGATGATCTCCTTCTGGCCTTTAGACATGGAGAACTCATAGTCTGTGTGGTAGTTGTGTCTGGGCTCCAGAAGGCAGTCCACTCTGAGGTCGTTATCTTCCTCTTGGCATACTGTAATTACACTCTCTTCATCCTGACACAACACTGGGATCATCAGAACTGGAGATGAGAAATCATTGAGCCTGTTAGGTATTTGCCATATCTGCACAATGCTTTGTAAAAGTCAAGAGTTCAGTACAGCACTACATTTATTTAAAGTACTCCCCAAAATTATAGTTGTCATCATTTGCTCAATCTCATGCCTCCTCAACACTGACTTGCTCTCTTTTGAGGATTACAAAGGGTGCATCTTTGAATAATTTTAACATTTTCCATTTAACAAAAGTGGGTTGGTAAATCTTCTTTTCAGCTATATGTGAGGTAATGTATTATTGATTGTGATATATTGTATCCATAGAAAAGTGTACTTATATATTTATATATTAAATATTATATTATATATTATTATTGTTTTATATATATGTGTGTGTGTGTGTATATATATATATATTT
>NW_015558661.1:1900507-1910330 GCF_001515605.1 Sinocyclocheilus anshuiensis | reverse complement strand
ATATATATATATATATGTGTGTGTGTGTGTGTGTGTGTGTGTGTGTGTGTGTATAACATTCTTATATATTCCTTAATCAAAGAATTTCTGATTAAATCAAGAATTTCTTTCTTTTGTCAAGCAACTGACATTAGCAAAGTTAAAGTTAGGAAAAAAAGAGAACTGTTCAATATAGAATTAAAATATATTTTTAGAGAATATTTTATATTTGAATGATTAGAATGGTAGCATATGAAAAGCAACATTAGGAAAACATCTTCATAATGTTCTTACCTCCCAAAGCAAGAATCCACCCAAACAAAGAGTTAATTGTATTCATTGCAAAACTCTAGGTAGAAAAAAGGAAAGAGGAGAGTTAAATATCACAGTACAGAATAAAAACATTTGAACATATATAAATATATACTATTTGATTATCAAATGTGCTGTTATATTAAAAAAAAACTAAGGCTTGTTTTCCCAGAGCGTGTGAAGGTCTAAATAACCTTCCTATGAAAAGAATTGCAGATGAATTAATAATTAGCTTTGAAATAACTATCTAGAGTGGTCAATAAATCTAGCCTGAAATCTAAAATGAAATGATTTGGAAAAAATAGGAAAGCACACTGTTAAACAAACCTGCATTTTAAAATGTTTAGTCTTGTGGCAAGGTGGACCATCCATGAAACTGTGCTCTTCAGACAACAACAACAGTGCTGTAGCTCCATCTAACTGCCTCACACAGCATTTCACCTAACAGCATGAAGTACTGCACTGCAGTGGACTGCAGCAGCCCCTCCCATCGATGCTGCACTAATGCAACGCCTCAGACCACAACATATGAGAACATTATCATATGACCATAATATTATGTCTATTCACCTTCCCCAAGTAAAATACCCTGATGAGAATCATGAAGTCCTTTTGCTGCTTCGATGAGCCCAATGTCATTCTTTTATTTAAAATAAACAGTGCAATACAGCACAATTTGGCATGCAATTTTCTGACAGGATGTACATTATCTTGTATATCATAAAAGCTGATCTGCTCTGTGTAATCCTCAATCACAAGCCAAATCTTTTGTTGCCTGAGCAGGCATGACGTTATAGTTTCCATACATTTACCTTTCAGAGGCTTTATGGTCGTGCTGTTTTAATCCCAGTCTGTGATGTTTTTCATTTGGCAGGACACCTCCAGTGGTTCATAAAGCTTCAGCTCTATGGAGAGTGGAATGATAAGAAGGAGAGAGGATTCGAGAGAAGAGAGAAGGAAAACCGTTTGTCTCCCCCTTTTGAGAGAACTAGAAAATGCTATTTACCAAATGTTATGCAGAGTTTCCCACGATTTATTTTGCTTGAACTACCAGGGAATTCCAAGTATAACAAGTATGTATTTACAAGATGTTTCAGTATTTATGTTTGCTATTACACTACGTACTGTTCAAAGGTTTGGGGTCCAGTTTTTAAATGTTTTTAAAAGAAGTCTCTTGTGCTCACTAAGGTTGCATTTCTTTGATAATAAATCAAAAATATTGTGAAATATTGTTACAATTTAAATCACTGTTTTCAATTTTAATATATTTTAAAATGCAATTTGTTACTGTGATAGCATTTTCAGCATCATTTCTCCAGTCTTCAGTGTGACATGATCCTTCAGAAATCATTTCAATATGCTCAAGAAAAATGTTTTATTATCAATGTTGAAAATGTTGTGCTGCTTAACATTTTTGTGGAAACCATGATAAATTCTTTTTAGGATTCTTTGATTAGTAGAAAGTTCAAAAGAACAACAAACTTTTGTAACATTATAAATGTCTTTATTGTCACTTTTGACCAATTTAATAGTGTAGTTTACCAATTTGTTGTAATGAATCAGTCACTGATCAACGCTTATACAGCATTTATTATATTAGTTATTGTAAATGTTGGTCAATTTATGGTCAATTTTTTTATTGATACATTTCAACATATAAAATTCCATATGTTAACATTAGTTAATATGTTTGGAACCAACAATAGTATTTTTAAATTAACATTAAAAAACAAAATAATTTCATTAAGATAAACACATGTTTGTTCATGGTTAGTTCATGCTACCCAACCATAAATAAATGCGTACCATAAATTGCTGTTGATTTAGAAGGCCAATAATGGAAAACCTTAAGGTATGGATTACTTTTTTATAAACATGTATCACTTTCTGAAAAGAAGTAAACATCAGCAGAAAAGAATAAAGAATATTGTTCTTTTCAATATTTGCAGTGGGCCATCATTTCCTAAATATGATTCAGGTTTACAGACAGAACAGGCTGATGTTTCTGTGAGATCTGCTTTAATTGTTGGCCTCTGATATTTAAGAAATATAAATATCGATCATATTAATCAAAATAAATATCTTTGCTTGTGCTTTTTGACTTCACTATTTAACATTACTACATTACTTATTGAAGTAAATACATCAGATCTGTTGTGCCCTGACAGCTGCCAATCATTTGGTTCTCTTGCATTTTATTTTCAGTAAACACTGTGGGTGTGCCCTAGTGAACTATTTGCTTGTTGCTCTTTGCATTTCAATTAGAGCACAAATTAGCATGTAAAAGGCCTTTATTGTCATTTTCTAAGATGGATGCAGGCATATTCAATACCGCTAAGATTTCAGTCAATCTGCAACTCAGACAAATGCTGTTTCTAGACAGGTGAATATCACACACACCAGTGTTTATTGTTGCTTTATTTTCCATGGGAATTAATGATTATTTATTTAAGAGATTAAAGAGAGTGACATCTCCAGTGTTTCCTTAAGTGACAATGTATGCTTTTTGAAAAGCACTGCCAGCTCATTGCTGAAGTTGAGAATTAATTCCACTGCTTTATTTTGAATTGTTAATTTGTCTCGGCTGATAACAACGCTGCTGGAGTGTGAAGAGGATGTTTTACATTTGAAAGGATTTCAAAATAAGCCATGACAACCTGCCCTTCACATCAAATGAAGAGATTAATTCATCTGAACCATACAAATGTTGCTCATTAATTTATTGCTTTGGAGTCCCAACAAATTGAGATGAAAAATGCCTATTTAATTGTATTTAATTAACACAATAACTAAAATGACAACAATGAATTTCACAATCATACTACCCAAAGTATCATAGGAATACATTCTAATTTGATTTAAGCTGTAAGCGATGTTTTCATCAGTATGTTATAATGGCAAGGCAAATTTGTTGCAATTTACAATCTAAATTCCATCCCTAACTTAAAAATTCTGCTCAATTTTAGTAATTTTTATTGAGTTTTTATTCATTCATTCATTATCTGAACCATTTGATCGTATGTAGAGTCATGGCAATTTTTCATCCTTAATTTAAAAAAAGTGCAATTTAGTTTAAGCAATTACGTTTTTTTTTTTTATTGGGATGAAATGTTTACAGTGCATTACAGTATGTACTGAAATTATTAACAAAAACTGCCCTGCCTTCCACAGGGTTTGCACAAATGTTTTGACAAAATGTAATGTAATCCTATACAGTAGGCCTACTAAAGTGATGTTAGCCTATACGATTGCAGTGTCTTAATTATACTACATTTTACATTATATTAGAACATAAAGATAGTCCTCTCTTTATTATTGTTTGAACATTGGACACTGCAATGCAGTTCTGAAATTGCATGTTCGTTTTTTGAGCACCAGAGGGAGATGTAGGACTAGCTACACCTTTGACACGCGCTTGCACAATAAATTCCCTTTAAATGTATACCCCAAAATGCTTTACAAACCAGAATTTGGGCGTTATCACACATTAAAACTGTTCAGTGAGAGACCACACTGTTGAATCACGCGATGAGTTATTCACAAATGCTACGTTTTACTTGTACTGCTCCGCCTGAAACTGTGATACATTAATCGTATTGCCCTTAATCACCGGGCGAATCAGACGAGAGCTGCAAGTTGGGCGCAACTTTGAATCCTGTGCTGGTTAGCGTAATTGATTGGACGTTTCTTAAACATCCTACAGTTTAACAGGTTTATGTTAGGTAAAGTAAATACGACGAGTTTCCTCGGAACAGTTGATGCTTTTAGAGACTTTTGTCAGAAGCGCATTGATGAGGATAACCTCTTCAGGACGATAGGACAACAACTGAGCGAAGAAAACCCGTTCACTCTTTAGTCTAGGCTGCAACTGGACAGAGACCTGAAGTTTATGTTGATACGGTCTTCCATTCTTCTTTAATCTCAGTGCTTTAAGCTGATTTATGTTCGATCAGAGTGCGCCTCGATGCGCGTAATTGTTTTACTCAATCGGAGTATTGAAGGGTTCGGTCCAGCGCCTGGTGCTCATACGGACTGGTTCAAATTAAGAATTGGACATCCAAATACCTTCAGTTTTCCTGTCACATCTCAATAAATGGGGAACCTGGATAATTGTTTTCTAAGGGATTGTGCTTTCTGTTAAACTCATACCGCACCACTCGTTTTGAAATCGGTACATCTTAAACAAGACCATGATGTTTATGAAATTGCTTCTTCCACTGATGTCCATCGTTTTGATACGAGGTAAGACAGACTCTTTCTTCTTAGTGTTCTTTAACGCCTCTCTGTCTCAATTTACGTTGTCAGTCACTTCTATGTTGTTTTTCAAGACATTACGTACTATTTAAAACAATTATTGAAACAATAACAGCTAAATAATTCATTAAAACTGCATTTAAATTATGAATAGCAGTAGTAATAATAATAATACTCAATTAATTATGAATAATAATAATAATGGTAATAAAAACAGCAACAATAATAATTTAGAAAATGCTGTTTCTTTATCATTTGACTTAGACATTAATAATTGTGTGCTATTTTTTAGAGGTTCACCATGCAATTTATCATAGAACTGATATTAAAGAATCAATTATGTAGAAAACTGTTACTTGGTTAAAAACAAAATATTGGTCAAACTTGTAGTTGGTCACTCTTCAATATTGAACAGTGTTGTTTTTCTGACCAATAGCCTTCCAATTATTTTAATCTGTCTTATTACTGATATGCAGAATTTTTCATTGTTTTATTTCTGCTTATTGACACAGTGCTTTCATTTTAATTTAAATTCGCCATGCTTCCTGTAGAACATACATTAATTGACGAAAAGTGTTCATACAGTGCCGTGAAAAGGTTTTTGCCCCCTTGCTATTTTTATTTTTTATTTTTTGCATATTTGTCACACTTAAAAGATTCAGATCATCAAACAAATTTTAATATTACACAAAGATAATGCAAGTAAATACAAAATGCAGTTTTTAAATTATGATTTAATTTATTAAGGGAAAAAAGTGGTCCAAACCTACCTGGCCCTAAGTGAAAAATTAATTGCCCCCTCCTGCTAAATCATGAAAGATCTGTGATTAACCACATTATTTTAGAAAGCTGAGTTAAATTTCACTAGCCAAACCCAGGCCTGATTACTGCCAGACTTGTTGAATCAAGAAATCACTTAAAGGGGTCATATGATGCTTTTTTAAAGATCATTATTTTGTGTATTTGGTGTAACAGAATATGTTGACATGCTTTAATGTTCAAAAAACACATTATTTTTCAAATACTGTACATTATTGTAGGTCCTCTATGCCCCGCCTCTCTCAAACGCTTCGTTTTCTACAAAGTCCCTCCTTCCGACAACACAGCATTTCATAAAAAGAACATCATACCAACAGTCAAACATGGTGGTGGTAGTGTGATGTCTGGGGCTGCTTTGCAGCTTCAGGACCTGGACGACTTGCCATAATTGATGGAACTGAAAATCCTGAAGGTGAATGTCCGGCCATTAGTTTGTGACCTCAAGCTCAAGCGCACCTGGGTTATGCAGCAGGACTATGATCCCTAAACACACCAGCAAGTCCACCTCTGAATGGCTCAAGAAAAACAAAATTAAGATTTTGGAGTGGCCAAGTCAAAGTCCGGACTTAAATCCAATTGAGATGCTGTGGCATGACCTTAAACAGTCCATTCATGCTCGAAAACCCTCCAATGTGGCTGAATTAAAACAATTTTGCAAAGAAGAGTGGGCCAAAATTCCTCCACAGCCACACAACACTTGATTGCAGTTGTTGCTGCAAAGTGTGGCACAACCAGTTATTAGATTTAGGGGGCAATTACTTTTTCACGTAGTGCCAGGCAGGTTTGGACAGCTTTTTTCCCTTAATAAATGAAATCATTATTTCAAAACTGCATTTTGTATTTACTCGGGTTATCTTTGTGTGATATTAAAATGTGTTTGATGCTCTGAATCTTTTAAGTGTGACAAATATGCAAAAAAATAAAAAAACAGGAAGGGGGCAAAAACCTTTTCACGGCACTGTATATCAGTAATAATATAGTCTGTCTCATAGAGAACAACATAACAAAGAGTCAGATATGTTAAAAGGTGGCTCTTAAAAGTTCAGAAGTATTTCACACTGTATATCTCTTTATATATTTACAGCTTTCAGCTTTTATAATTGAAAAATGTTATCATAATTCATGTAATGCAAGGGTCTGGCACTAAACATGCTGTGTGGTATTGAACTGGATTTACCAATGTAAATGTAACATCAGAATCACTGCTTGTGATGTAAGAGCGTAAGTCTGCAGAGTCTGCCTTTTTACAAACACATGGGCCGTCTGAGATTTCCTAGACACTATGCTACACTTAAGAAAAACATCTGGTGTATTGTGATTGTTTTTTTTTTTCCGTGAAAGTGAAGGCAATCCGCTTGTGTTGGGGAGTAAATCAACAGCTCAAGCAGTCACATGTGCAGCGTGCTGGATTTATCTGTATAGTGGGATTTGCAGCAGTATTTTCTTTGTGCTGTTTGTACTCAGCTATTAATGTATATATCAGCACTGGAGAATGAAATGTTAACCATCTCTCTCTTATTTCTCTAAGTACATTTTACATTTGGAAAACACGGACTACTTAACAAAATGTTGATGTTGATGTTGTAAAAGTGTGAGAAATAGGCTACTGGCATCTTTGAGAGCTTCATCATGATAATTTATCATGCATCCCCATTTTAGTGGAGTTAATAAAGGTTATTGAGTCCCAAAATGTTTAAATGTAGTTATAGTAGGAATTAAATTATTTAAACACCTTTGTTTAATCCCCTACAGTTAATGCCACAACAGTAGATTAAAAAATATGAATTGATAATTTGCTTTATAGGTGAAACATGCCACAAAAACATGCCCAGGTCACAATTCTGCAAAATAAATAAATTATATTATATATTAGTTATATATAGGTAGATATAAAAGCCATTTTAGGGCTAGTTTTTGCATTACAGAAGTGAGAATTGAGAGGTAAAATATGCATATTTGTCCTAAAATACATAAGAAACAATGCAAGAGAAATAAAACATCACATTTTCTATGCAAAACATTTTTTTATTTTATTTTATTTTATATTGGAGTATCTATATTTTTGTTTTATTTTATATTGGAGTATTTATATTGTTTTATATTTTACTTTTGATATTGGAGTAAAATTTGACCTAGGCATGTTTTTGGCAGGTTTTATGAGATTCACCCTTAGTAATTGTGCCTTGGCTTTGTTTGAACAAGCCTTTGAGAAATGTGCTTTGTTGCAAAGATGGTGCCATAGTACAAACATATTTGTACATTTGCATGACACTTTTGGCTGGACATTTGTCAGATTTTTTTGTATGAATCCAACAAAGTATGCAGAATTTAGTTTGGATTGCTGTATCTATACTGTTTTGGATAATGCAGTCTCTCATTTAATCTACTTTATCCTTGAGGAGATCCCAAAATAGAACATCACTAGGGGTGAAACTTGAGTATGAATTCTGAACTGTTGTCAGTAACAACCACAGAAACTGGTTTCATGTCATCTTGACTTCATGTCATCTTAATATAGAAAGAAACACAGCTAAGTAAACAGCAGGATGTTTAGCAGCTGGTGAACTTCATTAACAACAATCTCAGTTGATTTCTAAAATGATTAACAGCATCAGAAATTTGATGTGTGTGAAAAATGTGAAGAGTGTGCAGGTTTTTTCTTACAGCACCTGAGAAATCATTTTTTCTACATGTCAGTTAACATAATGTGTATCAGAACTTACTTTAGTATGAAAATAATTGCTAAGAACATAACTAAATGTAATATAGATGTGAAATGTCATGTAGAAAGTTCTTGACTTTTTGAATAATGAAAAGAGAACTTGCATTTTTTAAATCCCTGTGAAATATGAATGCATTCTTCCATTTGCAGCTCTAATTAGAAGGAATTATTGAAGAACATTGTTCATGTGTGTGTGGCCTGTCTGGTGTTAAGCATTGTCTGGTCCTGCTGTGGCTGATCCTGACCCACTTTCCCCCCTTACTATCAGCACTCCCGCTTTAACTGCCACTGAGCACACGCTCCCACCATCTGTTATCCCCTGGCCCATTGCCATGGCAATACTGGGAGTCTTTTCTAAACAGGCGATGCAGTAGTCCGTGGGTAATGTAGTAAAGGGCTGAACTCCAGCAACAGGTCATTGTACTAAAGCCACGGCGTTGGCATAAGCCAGCTCAGTACATGCGACGCAGCCCTCTGAGCTTGAGTAATGATGCGCTGTGATTAAGTTGAGGGACTAATCGCTAACATGATTCAACTGTACCAACCCACCAGACGCAAAAAAGTACCATGGGGTAAAAATTCATCAGAAATGGATATCAAATAAATCTGGATTAAGAGTGTTCTGTAGTGGTTGGGATTTTGATTCATCTCAGTGAGTTTTGAAGCCATTCACCGAAAAGATTTGTTCAGAGTTGTTCACTGATTCATTCAGTAACCCTTTCTGTGGGTCACCAATCTGTGATGACAAGTTAGAATGAGTCTTTGAATCGTTTATTCAGTTGATTCATCTTTCACGACTCATAGTATTCTCTATTTTAATTTGTGTGTTTATAAATCTACTATGAAATTCCAGATGCACAAGCATCCCAAGCAAGTTACAGCACTGTTAGAGTTAGAGAGATTTTACTCTTTTAGAAGAGTTTATTTATAACATGCTTTATTATTATTATATTAATATTTTAATTTAGTTGTATTTTAAAATTTTCAGTTGAATATTTAGTAATTTTATGTGCTTTTGTCATTTGTTTTTTAGTTTCAGTTTTTTATAATTTCTATTTAGCTTTATTTTTATTTAAGATTTAGTTAAAGTCCCTATGAAATCAAAATTAAAGTTTTTTGGGTGTTAGTATCAATATGATAGTCTTAAGGTTATCTATAAGGCAGTGTGCTCCAAAACAGTGACAAAATTCGCATTTAGAAGATATAAGCATTCAAAGCTTGCAGTTCGTCACTTCCGCCAAAATGGCTCAACGATTTTTTTGACGTCACATCGTACTTCAGCTTCTTATCAAACTTTCTGTCCAATCAAATGCTCTCTAGAATCCGAAGCGCCCGCCCCCTACACTATAAAATAGATGCTGAAGCCACGGCTGAAATCGGTCACTTGTCCACAGAATTAGTATTTTCTGTACAGTGAATGGCACGTAGTGTACTGTATAGGGGACGGGGAACGATTCAAACAGTGTAAATATGCTTTCCATTGAGGAAAAAAAGAAGTCTGGTTTCGCGCTGTGTCACGCTAACCACCACACCGCACACGCACTCTTCTCCGGTCCAGAGACACGATAGCACGGCGCAGACCACAAAATGTATCGGAGCTATTTGAATTCTACACAGAATGCTATATTTTATAGCAATACGGATGAGATTGTGGCTGGCATACCCTGTGCGGCTTTACGGAGCTCAACGGCTCTGAACGGCTCTAGCCCAAGCTGTGATATAAACGAACACTATTGG
>NW_015558661.1:1888935-1900111 GCF_001515605.1 Sinocyclocheilus anshuiensis | reverse complement strand
GACGCTGAAGCCGCGGCTGAAATCGGTCACTTGTCCACAGAATTAGTATTTTCTGTACAGTGAATGGCACGTAGTGTACTGTATAGGGGACGGGGAACGATTCAAACAGTGTAAATATGCTTTCCATTGAGGAAAAAAAGAAGTCTGGTTTCGCGCTGTGTCACGCTAACCACCACACCGCACACGCACTCTTCTCCGGTCCAGAGACACGATAGCACGGCGCAGACCACTGATATAAACGAACACTATTGGCTATTTTAAAAAGGGGCGGGGCTGCTTAATATGTCCCGCCCTGTCTTCCTGTTTCAGTTAAAATGACGTCAACACATAGAGTAACGCTGCGTGTTTCTAAGCATTTCAGGGGACCTTTAAGTAATTTTAGTACTTCAACTTATTCAACTAATTTCAGTAGTTGCCATTTTCATTTCTAATTTTTGTTTTTAATTTGTAGTTAAGTTTTTCATGTAATCTTTTTATTTTATTTTATTTCAGCTTAATTCACTTACTGAAAATGAAAAAAAAAATCAAAATAGCATCCCCGTGTCATTTTAATTGTGTGGTATATGATGTTCTAGTTTTCACTGTCATTCATTTTGTTTCATTTGTTCATGAAGAAGATATCTTGTTCAGTGCTGCTCCTAATGTTGTTCAGACTCAAAGCACAGACTCATTCAGTAAAGGGCGTATTCATCCATTACGTCCAACCAAAAAATGTGAGTTTATGTAAGTGAATGAAAATTATTTGTTTCTTGAACAAAAGAGTAGACCTATTAGTGTTCTGTCACCTGATTGTATTTTTTTTTTACATTTCAATTCTCCAATTGTATCATGTTCCAATCATTATGTTCTCTTGTCCTTCTTGAATTTTGCATGGCTAAGCATAACAACTGCAGATATCTAAATTAGAAAAAAAAATCAATAATACTAGCCTCCCAGACAGATGTGAAAGGAACAAACAAGATTTCAGGAAAAAAATATGTGTTTTATTCAAACACTGTCTAAGCAACACCAATCTCATCTCATCTGGCTGTCATCCTCTGTACATCTGAGTTGATTGAGCATACACAAATCCAACATTTTATCATGAGAAACCCAATAAACCCAGCCAAAAGAGAGATATCAAACTCGAGTGTTGTAGAGCAGTGTCACTGCATGTAATGGTAGGTCCACTGGTGAAAGTTGATAACCCTGCCTGATGGTATTATTCACTGAGAGGGCTCTCACGGCTTACTGGCACATCATATTAAGTATGATAGCTTTCTTAAGGCAGCATGCTGCTGTAGTGATCAGCTTTGGTTAGCTTCATCCACTACTAGTATTATAACTGAAGTGTGTAATATCCACACCACTAAAGTCACCAAACAGAATAATGACCAATAATGGACAGTATTGTCATTGGATAATCCTGCTTCCAACCCGACTCCATTGGTTGAGTATAGAGCCAAAGTTGTCTCTTTTCTCTGCATATCAAGCTGGAATAGAGTAAGTATTTTAACATTGAAATTAAAATATTATTTCATCAAGATATGGACAAGGCTGTGTAGATATGTTTCTGTTCACTGTTATGTTTGCTATAAAATTAGATGATGACATCTGCCATACCTGCAGGCTTATAAGCATGACAGTATATTTTCAGACAAACGGATACAAGTGTCCTTTGTGTATTTCAAGAAGTGATTATCACAGAAAGGAGAGAATTTCTTATTAAAACTTTTCATTGACGGCTACATGTGTTATGTTGCGTTTGAGGATTGTCTTTGAACGGTTTCTTTTAGAAAATTATGAACAGACTTGAATGTTGTTTTTCTGCTATTACAATGGCTTGTTGGCGTATTAAAGCGATTCGCAGTGCTTTTGCGGATATCGCTAGCTTTGCCTGTCTGCTTTTAGATTAACAGCCTAGTGCTGAGAGATAGAGCAAATTGTGATGAGTATCATGATGAACGACTCTCAGGGAAAACAGCAGTACAGAAATGCTTTTGTGTTTCTGATGGTACTGTTAAATTAATTGCTGTTTCACACATTCACAAGAAGTAAGGCACCACAAGCTAGCTATTTTAGTCTTCATGAGCTGTTCACAGATTTGGTTTGAACTTTTTGTTAGAGTGATGAAGAATGTGAAAATCCTCTCAACCTTTGACTTCACATCCTTTATCTCTGCTTGGGTTTAAGTCGTTGCTTTCCATAGGTACTTCATTAGTATCAAACCTGTGAGATGCTAGATCACCATGATTCTAATAAAGGGGGAAATTAAAGAACAGAGTTAATTTCACTCTCCTAAGACCTATGATAACTGTCCCGGGTAACGTAGAAGAGTGTATTATAATCAAAAATCTTCTTGAACATTCCTATGGAAATCGGCAGGGCTCAACTTTGAGGATAAAAGGGTACCTGAGATATGCTCACTCCTGATCCTAGCACAAGTAGTGAAGCAGAAAAGGGACATTTCACAATTTAGTTGTGCAAGAGTGCTGGGCAAAAGCAATTGACTTGCACATAAACAGGCATTTTTTTTAGTTCTGAGTCATGTCAGGGTGGGACTAGAAACTAAATGTTTGATCACTCATCATCAGGTAGTAAAATTACTACAAGAGGCTGCACTCTCAGTATGAAAGCTGTCACTGGGGCAGTGCCTTTTCAAAAGGTACACTTTTGTACCATTTAGGTAACAATATGTACATTTTACTAATATGTACCCTTTAGGTAAAAGCAACTAGTGACAGCTTTCATACCTTTATTTCCAAGGGGGTGAGTGAATAATAATGTTTTGAACTGTTCCTGATGTTGAGACTGTAGCCGGGTTTCCATTCAAAGTTGTGAATTTAACTTGGGCGCAAAATAGGAATATCACATAAAACAAGCACCGTTTCCATCCAACGAGTCAAAACGTACAAAATCATCACTTCCTGATAAACTGTAAATCACTAAGAAAAGTAGGAGAAGCCACTGAATATAATAATTTTCATATATAAATTACTTGCGCAGCCTGATCTCATGAAAGTACGTATAAATAGTACACCAAATAAAAACAAAAACTCATGGTATTTATACGTAAAAATTGACTTTCGCAATGGGTAAGATTAGGGTTGTAGGGTAGATCCGTATCATATGTACACGAAAACTGCGTGTCATATGCACGCCAACAAATTTTGTATCATATGCACGCGAAAACTGCGTATTATATGCACGCCAAATACGTGCGTATCATATGCACGCCAAAGTAAATTTTTGCGTATCAATACCACAAGTTTTTGTTTTTATTTGGCGTACTATTTGTACGCATTTTCATGAGACCAGGCTCAGGGATTTATAATGCATTTCCATCTCCTATTATTCACATTAACCCTTTTTAGCAGAAGTCAGAAGTCAGTTTTTGCAAATTAAGGGATTTTTATTCTAAATTTGGTGTTTCCATCACTTGCTTCTGCTGCGATACCCTTTGCTCATTTGCATACAATGTCTGTGATGAAATTATCCATGTTTAAAACTTCATAAACTGTAATCTCTAGCTTCTGCTAACTGTTCGCATTCACTAGAGTGGTGTTCCAGTGGATGAGAAGTGATGAACACAGAAGCACAGAGAAGAGAGCAAAACAAAACACCGGTCACGAATTAGAAGTACAAAATGAGGATTTGTAAAGATTTTGATATAAGAAGAGACTGGTTTTCCTTTACTGTAAACAAAACTTGGTTCTCGAGAAACTAGCATATTCTCACCAGAGCTTACGCTATGCCTACATCCTACGTCATCCACTGAAATGCCACTCTCTCGTGAATGTGCAAACGACATTTAGCGGAACTTACGGATATTTTTTTAATAGATATGGATATTATTCTTACACAAACGCATCCCTTCACTTCAGAAGGCCTTTATTAACCCTCCGGAGCAATGTGGAGTACTTTTTATGATGGATGGATGCACTTTTTTGGGCTTCAAAATCTTGACCCCCATTCACTGCCATTATAAAGCTCAGAAGAGCCAGGACATTTTTAATACGACTCCGATTGTATTGGTCTGAAAGAAGAAAGTCATATACACCTAGGATGGCTTGAGGGTGAGTAAATCATGGGGTCATTTTCATTTTTAGGTGAACTCTCCCTTTAATGGTGAACCTTTGGTTATTAGACATTGTGTGGGCTTTTTCTAGTTCAGAGTTTGTTGTATATAGATAAGATTGAGCAAACATTGTTCATTTTACTCATAGAATGACTGGGAATGTTCATCAGCCTTGTTCACAGTGTTGGGAAGGTTATTTTGGAAATATAATAGGTTACAGATTACAAGTTACCCTATCTAAAATGTAATAAGTAATAACTATTGAAATAACTATTTCAATTACTTTATTAAAGTAATGTAACTGATTACATTTGATTACGTTTTGATTACTTTTCTAAATGTATAATGTTTTCAACTGTTAATCGTTTTCAAACATGTAAACCAGGCAGGGTTAACCTTACAGTAGTATTCAACAATGATTACTATCACTTTCGCAATCCTTTATCCCTTGAATTAAGATTATAATAATTTAATTTTAAAGCACAGCCACCACAAAATCAGACTTACTTTGAGATCATTCTGAGGTTAAATACAGATTTAAAACCATAACAAGAAATAGTTTAGTAGCTATGATACTGTATTTGAAATCAAATCTTTGCATAGCAATGACAGGAAACACTGGCCCCTAACAATGCCTTGGAGGAAAAAAAAACAGTTAATCTAAAAAAAAAGTATATACATAAACCCAAATAGGAAATAAAACAGTTATCGAATAAGCATGTGTCCTATTCTGTGTCCTAAACTCCTGAAACATTGATGTCTCATATATTAGAGCATTCACTGCAATTTATGAAAGAAATCAATTAAATCTGTATGTATTAAATCAGATGTAACCCGCTTTGTTATCATTAACATTTTCATAAGTAACTGTAATTTAATTACACATTTTTTCTCAGTAACTGTAACTGATTACAATTACATTTATTTTGTAATTAAGTTACGTAATTTAGTTACATGTAACTAGTTACTTCCCAACACTGCTTGTTCATAGGTGTTGGATACACTGTAGCTCTCGTTCCTCAAAGCTTTTAATCAGCTCAGAGACCAGAGCTCATCAGTCCACCTGCAGACTGGGCAGAGTGACATTTACCACTCTAGAGCAGCCATGTTTGAATGACAGGTGTGCTTTAGGTATTATAATATATACTATATTGCAGTAAAGTTGTGCAAGCCTCTGCTTGCTTTAGAAAACTTAAAATTACATCTGCATAGCGGTGCATTTTATCATATCTTTACCCATTTTAAATTCAACAGTAAATGCACAATTAGTGTCTGAACACTTGGGATATTGCATACTTTCATGATACTTTTATGGGGCTTTTGCATCGTTTCGATCATTCATCATTTCACTGTGGTTCCATGGAACAAAACTGAATTGCATGGAAAGCAGTGTTGTTCATTCAGGTTTGGAATGAGGGTGAGTAAATAATGACAGAATTTTGTGTGAACTAATCCTTTAATATCATAAGAGGCAAAGCTGTGAAACTCTGTTTGCTTTTTTATTATGCAACAAATGTCTGAACAAGTTTCTGAGCTGACAGTGCGTGCTGTGTGGAAATGTCTGTGTCTTTTCCAGTTGACTCACGAATGCAGTGAGGAGACTGGACAGCTGAACAGCAGTTTGGACTGTGTTCTTGGTCCCCTTTGAAGCTGTGAAACTCTGTTTGCTTTTTTATTATGCAACAAATGTCTGAACAAGTTTCTGAGCTGACAGTGCGTGCTGTGTGGAAATGTCTGTGTCTTTTCCAGTTGACTCACGAATGCAGTGAGGAGACTGGACAGCTGAACAGCAGTTTGGACTGTGTTCTTGGTCCCCTTTGGTGACGGAGGGCTTTCAATTCTCATTAGCCTTTGTGCTCAGTGTCATGACAGCTGACTTATGAAGCCCAGCGTGTCAGGTCATCATGTCCAGATGACAAATCCTGTTTTAGTTTCTGTCACAGATTTAAGTCCTTGTGAGAAATGTTGTGTTTTCATCAACTTGTAGTTTGGTACTTCTATTGAAAGTGGCTTCTGTTCGTGTGTGTGTGTGTGTGCGTTTTTGAGTCAACATTGGCAAATCAGCTGATGAATATATAGCCTGGTATTGTAAGATCTCAGTTTGTTTCACTATTTAATGATTATACTTGATTTAATTCACTTTTTTTCTAGTAACACAAACAGAGAAATTTGGATGATGTTGTAACACTTCATTTTGCGGTTACAATTAGTGAGAACTTGCTACTTTTTATCTCACAGTTCACCCTTTTTTCTTGAAATTATGAGGAAAAAAGTCAGAATTGTGAGATATAAACTCAGAATTCTGACTTTCTCACAATTCAGAGTTTATATCTCATAATTGTATTTTTCTTTGTCTCTGCCACAAAATAAAAAAGCGATTACGACTTTTTATCTCACAGTTCAGACGTTTTCTCTCACGGTTGCAGATTTATATCTCACAATTCACACAAAGTTTATATCTGGAAATTCTCAGAATTGCAAGAAAGAAGTATGAATTGCAAGATAAAAAGTTGCATTTACCCCTTTTTAATCCTGTGGTGGAAACAAGCTTCCATAAAATTCCTAAAAAGAAAAATGGCATAAAAGTCATCAAAAATCATAAAAGTCTTCTAAAGACATGCAGTAATTTTATGTGAAAAACAATGTCCACATCATGAATAAATCATGAATATGTCAAATAGTGCTGGGCGGTATGACCACAAATTTATATCACGGTATTTTTCAAAATTATACCGGTTTCACGTTACATGACGGTATTTTTTTTTTCATGCATGACCGGGTGTTAACCATATTTTCTACTGATTGAGAGAGGAAATACTGCAGTATATTGACTTAGAATGCCCTATTTTACTGTCATGACTGAATATTGTCAAAAAATACCACACTAAATTGTGACTAAACACGACCCCTTTTAATAAATGTTAACCAGGAGTCACTCTCATTTATATTTGCGGCATCATCTGATAAAATCAACATGCATCTACACTAAAGAGCGGCATTTTAAAATTCATATCATAACAAAAATAAACACCGGTATTCGGTATGAACTGGTATACCGCCCAGCACTAATGTCAAATCTTTTCACTGAAACTGTTGGTTATGTTCATAAAAACATTTGTTTGTGAATCAGACCGGTTCTTGAGTTCAACTCACTGATTCAGTGCTGCTCTCAAATTATCAGAATGTGAATAATGACTTGTAATATAGCATATGAATCATCTCAAAAACTGAACGTGCTCTAAAATAATGATTAGGCTACTTACTGCTTTGAGTGCTGAATCTTTAAGGTAATAAAATGTAATATAATCCTGAGCTGCACACGCACCACTGGTTCTCTGCCTGTCTGCTCCCGAATATGATCTGCAAATGTGGCCATATTGCCCCAAACATGACTAATGGATATCACAAACAGTAAATGATTTCTAGAGTAACTGTTTATCTGTTAATGACAAAGGGCGTGCGGATGGCATCTCTCTGTATGTAGGTATCTATAATGCAGGTTAATGCAGCATCATGCATAGGGCGGTGTACTAATGTTCTCTCATGCGGTTGGAAGCAATGCTGAACTTCAATATCCTGAGTGCTGTAATCTGCTGCTGTCGCTAACCTCCTCTAACCTGTCGTCCATTCAGCAGGGCTTTGCTGTGTTTGCGCAGGCTCATGAGCAGTCCTAAAGCCTGGGAAAGCCAGTCTGCTCCCCCGCTGTCTGCTCTAATCCAGGACCGGCTTTCTGCCTGCCACTGACTCGCATTTATTTTTTTTTGTTGTATTTTTTTTTTAAAGCTTACCCTATCTATAGTGATCAAAGACTTAAGGACTGCATTTAACAATATTAAATTTGTGTCCTGAATACCACACAGAACATTTTTTTTCTGAAACAGATATCTTATTTTGCAAAATCATTCCATTAATGTCCCATTTGACTCTGTGGTGATATATACATATATCATATATATGATATATTATTTCACCACAGAGTCCAGTGTTGGGCAAGTTACTTCCAAAATGTAATACATTATATATTACTAGTTACTGTCTTTTGAAAGTAATTAGTTACATTACAATATTACTGTCTCTGAATTGTAATGCGTTACACTACTTTTGAGTTACTTTCACCAAAATATCCACATTGGTATTATAAAATGCCAAAATGTAGTTTATTGCTGCTCATTCTACATCCAGTGGAGGGTAATGTGGTAGGTCTATATAGCATAAAATTATAAAATCATATTTAGATACCGGTATGTAGGTCTACATTAATGTTACGTTGTAGTTTAGGTTAAACACAGATAAGCACAAACCGCATTATTACATTCATAATAATAATAAATAACACCAGTAAATAAAGCAAAATGTTATAATGTACAAACAATAAACACAATACCTAGCCTATAGGCTATTTTGAACGGTTTCAGAAGAAAACAAGAATGAAAAATATAAGTTGCTAAACAAGCCAAAACGAATAGGCTAATTCAATGCGAAATTGAAAGCAAATGGCGTTCTCGCGCAGCCTACCTCTCTCATTTGGCATTAATTCATTAAATGTGTCCATATTTGCAATTTATTTGAATGCTAAACTATTAGTTATTATGTAAACCAGGCTTACTTAACACGCTTAAAAAACATCCTCATCACATGAGCAAATGTGTGCTTGGCCCGAGCTCAAGCTGAACGGCACGGATTGTACGCAGTATGCACTATTTAAATTAACCAGTGTATCTATACGTTTGGTTGACTATTTTATTCTGATAGTGAACAGGCTGCAACGTTTGCAATGCTGTAGCCTATGTGTGTGCGTGAGGCACCGGCGCGATCGAACAGCGGAAACAAACAACAAAAAAATACAAATTTAAAAATACATTTTTGGTCATACAGATCATTCGAAACTGCAATGTGTTTACTTTTATTTCTGTCATCTCGGTTTCCTTTCCGTGGACTTTCGTAGAGCGCCGCGCCACACAAATAGCCTATGAACCAAACTCAGCAGCATATCTCTCAGTCTTTTCCGTTCGTTTTGTTAATCTGTTAATTAAGCTATTTAAGTCAATTATTTTGCATATTCATTCATTTTATATATAGGCCTACACTATGATTTAATAAAAACAGATTTTATTTTTAGTTCAACTTAATTTTTGTTGCTTGTCTGCGCTCGTCTGCCGCCTTTTTCTCTTCTCCGACCCCGCAGCTCTCCGATAGCTTAGTGTTAGTGGCACCAGTCCAGGTGTTTCCAGGTTTTACTCATGCTATTTCTCCATGTTGAGAATTTGGTGTCGCACATATTGCACCAGACTATACATTCTTATCCTTTTCTCCGATTAACTGAAAATAACAGGAGTGTGTCCATCTCACAAATGTAGAATCCGCGTCTCTGCAGTCATCTCAACCATCTAATCAACCATTTAATTCCAGCAACAGGAAATAGACAAACTATTTTACCCGTTGAATTTTTTCTCTGGTGCTGTTTTACGGTGTTGGTAAATTCACCACTTCATTTTGAGTTAAAATATGTTGTTGTAACTTGCGTTACTGAGATTGTAACGAGTAATAATATTACCCACATTTGATTAGTAATGCGTTATATTACTGCGTTACAGCAAAAAGTAATATACTACTGTAATATTATTACTTTTGGAATGCGTTACTCCCAACACTGACAGAGTCAAATGGGACATTAATGAATCTAACTGGATTCATATGAATTAGGTACATTCTTTATTTTTGACTAAATTTATTAATTATTATTCATGATTCAGATTTTAGTGTGTATTTTTATTTACCGGTATTTATTTTCTAATAGGCTCCATTCTCTTTCTATATGAACAGTTTCATATTAACCGGCTATACTCTGCCAGCTACATGCTTAATTTTATTCATTTTATTAATTGTCTGTATTTTTGGTTTCTTTTTAGCTTTTATGTATGAATTATTTTTTTAACAGGCTACTTTCTCTTTCTTTATGAACACATTTATACCCATGTTGTCTATTAATTTGGCCTTAATTATTACAAACTTTGACATTAACCACAGAGAAACGTGTTTACCTCCTACTCAAACTCATTTCTGTCAATAAAAAATTGTTTATTAAAAGTTTTAAATCCCATACACTCTTTTTGGCATAATTTAAAAGATGCAAATACTACTACTGACATATCTGAACCTCCCTGCCTCAGAAAGGACTAGAATTTTCCAAAAAAGGAGAAAAAATGTTGTGTTTACGGTTATGTAAGGGACTTTACCTCAATAAAGTGCAGCCTTATTTTGGAGAGGGATTGTCTCCTGTTTTAAGTGGTTTAACACTAGGACTCCTCTGGCTATGTAGAGGCTTGGGATTGGAGTATCACGCACACGTCCCGCAGGTAAACACAGGCTGTGTGTGTTTACAGACACCCTTTAGCCAGGGCGGGTGAAGTACCTCTCTGTATCTTATTGTAGCCGTGGTTCTTAAACCCTCCTATTTTTAGACAACTAGATTTAAGCCCAGTCTCAGTTGCATGGAGTTGCTGCACCTTATTTACCAGCTACAGGCCCACGGTAAAGAGACTCGTCTACATCTTTCATTACTCTTTATCTTCCATATGCCATTGTCTTGGTGGATAAAGTCTTTGTAAGCAAATAAGCTGAATGTACCCATTTGGGAAGTTACTGAGTTAATTGTGCCAGTTCTGAAAACACAGGACCCATATGTATATCTCAGGATGGCATGAATTTACAGTATATCTCATGATGTAGTGAGCAACATCTATCTACTATGTGCTTTATATATATATATATATTTTTTTTCCATGTGCTTTTGACTAGCACGATTTTGAATACTTAAAGGGTCAAATTAAATAAAAAGGAATTATTGGTGTTGGTAAAATATTTTTATATTATTATTTTTTATATTATATATATATATATATATAGACACAGTGGTGTCAAAAAAGGATTAGAACACTAGTATTTTCACCAGCTATTAAGTGGTTTTAAGTATGTATATATTAACTTTACAATAATGAGAATTGAGGAGAATAATATCACAATGCAAAGAAGTCTAAATAATCCTATGTAATGTTTCTTTTCATTTTCAAAACGCAATTTCTTTTGATTTTGGAGTGAAATATGACCAGCATGTTTTAT
>NW_015558661.1:1881961-1888173 GCF_001515605.1 Sinocyclocheilus anshuiensis | reverse complement strand
TTGCGTGGCACAACCAGTTATTAGATTTAGGGGGCAATTACTTTTTCACGTAGGGCCAGGCAGGTTTGGACAGCTTTTTTCCCTTAATAAAATAAATAATCATTTAAAAACTGCATTTTGTATTTACTTGCATTATCTTTGTGTAATATTAAAATTTGTTTGATGATCTGAATCTTTTAAGTGTGACATATGCAAAAAATTTACAAAACGGGGGGCCAACACTTTTTCACACCACTGTATATATATATATATATATATTTGAAGGAAGTCTCTTACAGTCACCAAGGCTGCGTTTAATTGATCCAAAATGCTGTAAAAATAGTAATATTGTGACATAGTATTACAATTTAAAACAGTTTTTAGTTTAAATATTTTTATTAAGCAACATTTTGAGCAGTCATTGCTACAGTCTTCATTGTCACATGATCCTTTAGAAATGCTGATTTGGTGCTCAAGATTTTAATTTTTTTTATTATTATTACATGAATTTATGTTAAACAGTTTTGCTTAATTTAAAACTTGCTGTGTCGAAAACAGTGCTCCTTAATATTTTTGAGGAAACTGTGACACATTTTTGGATTCTGAATAAATAAAAAAGTACAAAAGAATGGCATTTATTTGAAATATATATATTTCTTTACATTGTAAAAGTTTTTGCTGTCACTTTTGATCATCCCATTCTTAAACTTCTTTTAATTGTCAATTCAAATCAAATCCTCCTGGTTGAGGTCCTACCTCATTTCAAATCCATTTCAGGAATTGAATGGGAATTTAAATTAAATTCTGTATAGCCAGTAAATGTTTATGTTTTCATAAAAATATGAGGTAACACTTTACTTAAAGCCTTTATAATAAAAGTAGTTTTAATGCAATAATTATGCCTTGTAATGCATTGTACAATCTAATGAATAATTGTAACCACAATTAATGCATTATAACACTTATCAATTCATTGTTACACTATGCATTTTAAATTCAGTTATAATTATTTACGACAAGATATCATGTATTACAATGTACATTATGAATAATTATAATGCATTATAGTCTCTAATAACCCTTTATAATGTATTATACATAAAGGCTTTAAGTGAAGTGTTACCAAATATGAAAAAACAATTGTTCTGTTGTTTGTTTTTGTTTTGACACTAGACATCTTTACAGTTCATCCACGTTGTGAGAAATAACTGTTAATCTTTTTATTTCCAGGTGTTCATGGTCAGATGGTTCAGATGGACAGCAGTAAGTCAGGATTTGTGGGCTCACAGGTAGAGCTACGCTGTCAGTTTGTCAACAGCAACCCACCTGTAAAAATCTCGCAGGTCACCTGGCAGAAGCTGGTCAATGGCACTAAGCAGAACGTGGCCATCGCCAATCCAGCCCTAGGGGTGTCAGTACTGAGCCCCTTCAAAGAGCGTGTGCGCTTCAAGAACCCCGCCGTCCGCCAGCGCACACCTTCCCTGGAGGACACCACCATAGTCTTCAACAAACTAAAACTGTCGGATGAATCCACCTACATCTGCGAGTACACAACCTTCCCAGCTGGCAACAGGGAGAACATGGTTAATCTCACTGTTTATGGTATGTAATGCTGCTGTTCTCCTAATACCAACTGTAAAGCTGACCACCAATACCACGAACAATGCATTTAAAAATATGACTTCAGATGAGATTTAAGAGGTGAATAACTTTAATTTCAGTGGATGAGTAAACATTTAAAGGTATAGTTCACCCAAAAATGAAAATGTGCTGAAAATGTACTCATCCTCAGGTCATCCAGGATGTTTGTTTCTTCATTGGAACAGACGAAAAGGGAATGGTGCCAACAGTTGATAAAGCATAACAATAATCCACATTCAATCAATTAACAATTGGAGACGTGTGAATTACTTGTGGATTATTGTGATGTTTTTATCAGCTGATTGGACTCTCATTCTGACGGCACCCATTCACTGCAAATGATCCATTGGTGAGCAGGATATAAAGCTCCAATTTTTCCAAATCTGTTCTGATGAAGAAACAAACTCATTTACATCTTGGACGGCCTGAGGGTGAGCAAAATGTCAGCCAATTTTCATTTCTGGGTAAACTATTCCTTTAACATTGAGTAAGTTCAAGGTCCTTACAAGATTCAGATTTGGACAGTTTAAGAGATATCTTGCTTACATAAAACCAGTAAAGCCTTGGTGATTAAGCTTTAGTGATTAATTGAAAACTCACCATCATCAGATTACTCTCAGTACCTGAGCAGCGTAAAAGCATTTACTGTAACTTTGAGTGCTTGCTTATGGTTAGCCGCTGTGGTGTGAAACGGGCCTTTGGAGCCAAGATTGCTGTAGTGGATTTTGCTAGATTTTTTATAGCGCTAACATCACATAAACTAAGATTTATTTTTTGGTTATAAAATTAGTAAAACTTTTGATTTCACAGAAGAATAATTTCTGTGTATATTGCATAATTTTCCAAGTTGAGAGGCCTTTGTCTTTTCAAAATGTTTTCCATGAAACCTGGTTATTATATAGCGCTTTGCAGTTCTTAATGAAAAAAAATCACCTATAAGCTGAAAAGCTTGCAAAACTGAGCGTGGCACAGAATATTACAGTAATCCGGTGGTTGCCTGCAGTGCATGAAATATCCCAGTGTTCTAAGCCTATGTATTTGTCCTGCAGCTCGCCCTATGATCCAGATGAGTCTTTCCACACCCTCCGTAGTGGCGGGAACCAAAGATCTGAAGATGACTGTTGCCACGTGTGTTTCTGCCAATGGGAAGCCACCCAGTGTGATCACATGGGAAACTGATTTAAATGGAGAATCCAACACCCAGGAGATACGCAACCCTGATGGGACTGTCACAGTGCGCAGTGATTACTTGGTGGTTCCTAGTCGAGAAATACACCAACAGCTGCTCACCTGCGTCTCCACATATAATGACGAACAATACACAGACAGTGTAACGCTCAACATTCAGTGTAAGAAACCAGCTATACTACTGTTCAAAAGTTTGGGGTCAGTAAGATTAAAAAATAATACTTCTTCAGCAGGGATGCATTAAATTAATCAAAAGTGAAAAAAAAGACATTTAGATTGTTCCAAATAAATTCTATTTCAAATAAATGCTGTTCTTTTGAACTTTCTATTCATAAAAAAAATTATGAAAAAAGTCTCTCGGGTTCCATAAAAATATTAAGCAGCACAACTGATTTCAACATTGATAATAATAAGAAATTTTTCTTGAGCATCAAATCAGCATATTAGAATGATTTCTGAAGGGTCATGTGACACTGAAGACTGAAGTGGCAGCTGAAAATTCAGCTTTGTCGTCACAGGAATCAATTACATTTTAAAATGAATTTAAATAGAAAACAGTTACTTTAAATTGTAATAATAAGAGACTTCTTTCAATACATTTAGAAATCTTACTAACCCCACACTTTTGATCCAGCATATTTTTTATTTATTACAAGTCGCTTTAAATTTTATTTTATTTGTTAATTATTTAATTTATTTCATTATTTAATTTCAATAGTAGTACTTAATAAAACAGTACTACTTATTATACTATAATGTTTTTTTGATTTTAGCTTAATAGTAATTGCAGTTTAACTTTTAGTTTAAAATGTATTTTTAAATATATCCTCATGGGTTATGTATTAAAATAATTTTATTCTAAATATTCATTATTGTTAAAGTCAATTTTATTAAATGTCCATTGAAGGAAATAAAAAAATGAAAAGTTCTGGAATAAATTTGTGCTCTCTTTTCTCCTTGTTTACAGATGAACCAGAGGTAATAATAGAAGGCTTCGATGGGAACTGGTATTTGAACAGAGAAAACGTTCAACTCACCTGCTTGGCTGATGCCAATCCACCCATCTCATTGTTTCAGTGGAGATAGTATGTCATTTTAGTCAATTCTGCACAAATTTATTTATGCTCAGTTAAAATACTTTGAAATGGATGATGATATCAAAATATACCATAGCCTAAACTACTGAATATTATATATTATATCAACGCCAAAGAAATGTGTTGATTGCCACAGAAATTAATTTCAGCTCTGTTTGCAATGCGCTTAAAATGGAGGTCCATGGGGCAAGGCATTGGCATCTCATATTTTTGTTAGATCTGCTTATCTTGATTCTTCAAGTCTAATGGCTATACTTTCTGGCTATACATGTGTGTTTTTGTAACATTTACCCTGGTACAATGCTTTGGCCCATAGACTTTCATTGTAAGTGAATTACTATAAACACAGTTATTGAGGGTCAAGCCAAAATAATTTTCCATGAAAAATTAGAGTCTGATACAAATGTAATTTCACTTTTCAATATTAATTCCAGAACACTCATCTATCATATTAAAAACATTTACGCTTCTTTCAGTCACAGTTCTTTCAGTTTTAATTTAAAGGTGACATATCATGAAAATCTGACTTTTCCAGGTTTTAAGTGCTATAATCAGGTCCCTGGTGCATCTACCAACCAAGGAAACGTGAAAAAGATTAACACAGTAACTTTGTTTTTCGGTAAGCCTTTTTCTACAAGCGTCTGAGAAAACGAGCGCGTCAGATTTCGCTCCCCTTGTGATACTCGTATGGTTTAAAACGCATGATTTCAGCGCGATAAACATGATAATCAGAACCAAAATAGATGGCGCAGTTTTGGTTCTGATTAATGGCGCAGCTCTATTCTGGATGGAAAAGGGGGCGGGGAGCAGCAGCTCATTTGCATTTGAAGAGACAGGCCCGAAAAACAGCGTGTTTCTGCTTCCACTCAAAATAGGCATTTTCAAAATGATATAATAAATGATCTGTGGAGTATTTTGAGCTGAAACTTCAGAGACACATTCTGGGGACACCAGAGACTTATATTACATATTGTAAAAAGGGGCATAATATGTCTCCTTTAAGTGAATTCTCGTGCATGACCTGATGAGCCTTTCTCTCTCTAGCTTGAATGGAACTATGCCGAGTACAGCAGAGCTTGGTGACGATGTGCTGATCTTTAAAGGTCCTGTAACCTATGACATCGCAGGCACATACATCTGTGACGCCAGCAACAGCATTGGGACAGGCTCTGCGTCCGTTGAGGTCATTGTCACAGGTGTGTTTACACTTCCTACTCGACTGTGAAAGCATGTGGCTTAACTGCTTCTGTGCATATGCATGTGAATTTTTTAGTCTTTTGCCCTAAACTTACTCTCGACTGCCTCTGAAACATCACCTAATAGCCATGATCATGCCATCGTTTTGTCAATAAACAATGTAGACGCTCACTGCCTGAAATGTGGATGCTTGCCTCCTGCCTGTATTTTTTTCTTCAGCCCTCAGGTGTTTTGCTTTGATTAACTTGCTTGCTGGTGCAGCACTTTGCATGTGGCTGCAAGTTCTCTGCATGTGGATCCTGAATGAACCTTTGTCTATGAGGATCTCTTGAGTCATATTTTTCTCTTTGCATGCTGCGAGCATAAGGTGTGGTCTATAGAAACTGCATGCTTACATTTACTTGTGTGTACATGTATGTGTGTTTCTAGCCTGCTGCATGGTTCAGTCTCTATAGCGTAGTGATGGCACCTGGGATTTAATTCCATGGGGAAGAAATACAAAGAAATGAAAAGACTTCCCTATTTCAACTTCCCCTTTCTACCCATGTTGCTTTTTTAAAGACCTTGTGAAATCAAAATTCTCTGACAATGACTAAATGCTCTGTGGCTTTTAGTCATTGTCCATTATGCTAGTGTACTCCAAAAAGCTTATTACATTTTTTTTAGCTTTTAGTACATTTGCCATTCAAAGGTTTGGGCTCTGTGAGTTTTTGTTTTGTTTTGTTTTGTTTTGTTTAAAAGAAATGAACACTTTTATTCATCGAGATTAAATTGATCACAAGTTACAGTAAAGACTTATATAATGTTGCAAACGATTTCTATTTCAAATAATGCTTTCCACTGAAAAAAAGTGTTACAAATTGTCAAAAATATTAAGCAACACAACCATTTTCAACATTTCAAGAATTGTTTCTTAAGTACCAAATCAGCATATCAGAAAGATTGGATTTCTGAAAGATCATGTGATACTGAAGACTATATAATGGCTGCTGAAAATTCACCTTTGTCATCAAAAGAATAAATTAGATTTTACAATATATTCAAATAGAAAACAGTTATTTAAAATTGTAATAATATTTCACAATATTACTGTTTTTACTGTATTTTTAA
>NW_015558661.1:1864007-1881807 GCF_001515605.1 Sinocyclocheilus anshuiensis | reverse complement strand
TGTGTATTTAATATAATGTATATATTATATATTATGGTTTTACATTATTAGTATTATACACATATAAATAAATATAATAACTACATATAATAATATAATATGAAGATATATTAAATATTCTAAAAAATATATTAAATATAATGTTATAATATATGTATATCCAAGTAATATTGTTTATGAATTTTAACATTCTCATCATAGTCTTTTACATTATTGGACAAACAATTATGCCAAAGCTAAAATTATATAACCATATTAGTTATAACTAACCTTATAGGTTAATGTTTTCAATGATATGGTGTGGTTTTAGTAACATTTCTGGGACAAAAAAACAAAATTAAACTAGCCTGTAGTTCTTTTATGGCATTGTTGAAGTTAAGACCCTCTATCTCTCCCTCTCTATTGTTGCAGAGATAGTTCTTCTCCTGCCCACAAAAAGCCTTCCTCGTCTAAAAAGAAGGCAGCTGATGACTTCCAGGTAAGAGCGCACTCAGTAAAGCCACAGAATCACCAGTGAGGGCGCTGGACATTTTATCGGATGAACAGATGCACTAATGCGCCATGGTCTGACTACCGACCTGAATTGAGGTACTGAGGCTTTAATGATAAACCTGAATTGCCTCTGGCCTCATAGACACAGTGAGCAGAGAGCGCCTCCTACTGGAGAAGAGAACAAACACGCTGTTACTTTCGCCCTAATAGTTAATTATCACAGAGTATGTTTTAGCAATAACTCCGTATAACTTCCTTGAACTTTGCTACCTTTGAAACATTTACGTATTCTGAATTGGAAAAAAGGTCCAAACTTGATTGTGTCAGCACCAGCATGCATAATATCAGGGTGACAGTGTCAGCCGTGTGCCGGAGCGCACTCATTAAATATGCACAGCGCTCATTCTCTCCTACTTCGTTCTTGCTATCTGACCTTGTATCTTTGTTCCCACAGAGCCCCGGGAGGTTCTACGATGAGCTCCCAAACACGGCAGACTACGTGAGTTACCGTTTGGCGTGTAACAAAGAGGATTATCTGGAGCAACACTCTCCTCCCATTCAACCTCCTCTGACCTTCCTGCCCCAAAGCCCCTACACTCAGCACGGTAACCAGAAAGCCATATTCACATACCCAACATGCCCCATCTCCTCATACACCTTTCCCAAAGAGCAGTATGTATAAATACATTCGCCACCTCTTTCTCTTTCTGTCTGTCTTCAGTTGCTCTGGTCATTGTGTACTTTTTTACTGTGTTCTTTCTGAATATATCTTTTTCAAAAATATTATTCTCTAAGCATAATTGGATTTGCATGCATATTTTCACATTTTTTATTAATATTGCTTAGAATTAATCTGCAAATAATTTCTAAAGCAGAATACAGATTTAGGATGAATAAATCTGATTCTCATTGTCTTAAAGTAGGTCAGTGGTCCGTAAACCTCATTTATAACAGGCAGGCCCATATTGTTTATTGTATTCTGTAGTTATGCATCACTGCATTGTTTTGGGATGTCATTTGGGATTTCCACTGTATTCGTTTAATTTCTAAACAGGAATTTTTGCTGCTTTTGTAATAGTAAACTTGCGACAATAACATGGTAGCAGTAAAAAAATTAATTCTTGAAAAATCTATTAAAATAAACATTATCCCCCAGTTTCACAGACAAGGCTTAAGCCTAGTCCTAGACTGAAATGTAAATCTGAGCTGTTTCAACTGAAAGAAACTTGCACTGACTGATCTTAAAACATGTCAGTGCCTTTGTTTTGTCTTAAGATGAACACCAGTAATGCTTTTTTCTAAGGCATGTTTATAAAAATTACTTAAATGTCCTAATTGAACTATGGCTTAATCCTGGTTTAGGCTAAGCCCTGTCTATGAAACCGGGCCTATATGTATGATTTTTAAACAATATTACTACTGTATTCAATTGCGTTGTATTAAAATGGGTCTTTGTGCTGCCTTTGTAATTGTGAAACTTGCAACAATCACATAATCTGACCAATGCATCACAAAATAATCATTATTCATATTTATTTGCATCTTTAAACTGTATATTCTGTATATATGTATGTATGTGAGAGGTTTTTTTTACATGCACACTAGCAAATTCCAGTTAGTATTTATGTAGAACTGTGAATCTCTTTGGTCATTTGTCCTTTATTATTGTTTACATTATGCTTTGTGGCATTCATGCACAATGGTACAAAGTTCTTCCATGCACTGCAACTCTAATAACTGCATAAGGAGTATTTATATAGTGTATAGAGCATGTGAAAGTGTGCAAAAATGTGATGGATTACATTATATGTATTTGTGTGTTGTTACAGTGACCATATGGTATTAAATAAGCTGTTAATTATGTAATATTTGAATATTTTAACCACTTGTGAATTTTTTGTTTCGCTTTTCTACTAATAAATACATAATTAAATAAATAAACATTGGCTTCAATGCTATTTTTAGGTTTAGTATGTCTGATTATAACTGATAAGGTAAAAAAATCTTGCATTTTAGCAGGATATAATGATGCAATGCAATGCAAAATGTTATAAGGAAGTAATTGTGATGATTACACAAGATTTATAATGAAATAGTAATCTGATTAAACCTATTTATAAATTGCATGTAATATATGTGACATACTGTATACCATCTGGCGTGAACATAACATGACAGATCACAGCTGGTTTGTCTGGTTACAGAACTGATTTGCGCTAATCACATAACTCAGATTATGAACTATTTGTATGAGTGTGTGTGAGCAGTGAAGCTGCTGTAAACCTCTTGTGTTCAGACCAATGGAACTTCTATAGAAATGATATCAACCCCTAAGAAGTATTGAACACTTCTGAATGTCATTGCATTAGATAACAAAATATCAAACCAGTTATAGGCTAATTTAAAGAGATATAACACACACAAAAGGGTTTTAAATGATAAAACAATAGATCTAAACTATCATATCCATACTATTTTAGACACTTCAGATTGTGAAACGTTAGTGGAACATATTCATGATTAATGTGATGAACTGATATCTGTGGTTACTCTGAGGGGAACTGCCTACATCCACACACACAAAAAAAAAATCAGATGCAATAACTTTCAAACAAGTGTTCACAATGTTCAACAAAAATATTATTTGTATGCATACACAATGGTCATGTCATATCTATCATATCATTTTCATTGGCATCTGTGTACAGTATATGGGTGTGCACCCTTGAGTTTTTTCCTGGTGTGTTTATGCACTTTACATGGAAGCGTAACATGAGAAACTCATGAATGAATGTAGGGAGCACTCTGTTTCCTCTGCTTGGCTGAGCTGTCGCGGATGGAAACACACATGCGCGCGCACACACACACACACACACACACACACACACACACACAACTAGTATAATTCTGACCTCAACCCCAGAGAGGGATGAGCTCAGAGAAGATCTGGGATTAAAGTGCATCTCCTCGGGCTGTGATGAACCTGGCTAACTAACCTTGGAATCCATATTTAGAATTTTTTAATTGCACATTAGCCACATCCTACCTTTATATGCAGTCTCTGCATTAAAACATTTTGGTAGTTAGACATGGATTGCATGGATGGTTAAAGTTATCAAATCTAGACTGATGAAAAAGAAGTCTTACTGAATTCATTAATGCTATAAGACCATTATTAAAGGGGTCATATGATGCGATTTCAATTTTTCCTTTCTCTTTGGAGTGTTACAAGCTCTTGGTGCATAAAGAAGATCTGTAAAGTTGCAAAGACTAAAGTCTCAAATCCAAAGAGATTTAAAAAAGGCGTAAAAAGACAGTATAAGTCATTATAATCCATAATTATGTCCCCACTGGATGCAACAAATGCCACGTTTATAATGGGTTTTAATGTTTTTGTCTCGTCGCTCCATCACAGTATGGTAAGGGGCGTAACATTTCCGTCACACACTTGAGGTATTCGGCCAATCACAACGCACTGGATAGCTGGCCAATCAGAGCACACCTCGCTTTTCAGACCGATGAGCTTTGTAAAAATCGACGTGTTTCAGAAAGGCGGGGCATAGAGGAGAAACAATAATGTACAGTATGTGGAAAATAATGTTTTTTTTTTACCTTAAACCGCATAAACACATTTCATTACACCAAATACACAAAATAATGTTCTTTTTAGCAAAATCATATGACCCCTTTAAGGCACTGTTATTTATTATTAGCAACTTTTTTTATTTATATAAGAGAATAAATCATTGTGTTGGAACTCAACATGTACAGAGGTTTTTTCTTTCTCACTGTGGGTGATGGAATGCAAGAACGGCCATCCATCCAGCCACCTTCAATAATATATGAGACACAGCTATCATTGTGTCATCCTAAACCTTTCTACTCCAGTCCACTGTATTCTTGTACACGGAGGGGAAGGCCTGTGAATTATTCAAACTAAATCAGTTTAGAAAGACTCAGCTGCCTCTTTCTCTCGTTGAGCTTGTGGACTTAAGCAGTAATCATAAGCTCGGAGTGGTTGCATAATATTTATTGGATATTTCTCTCTCTCTTTTATTATTATTTTGGAGACAGTTATTGTGCTTTTTTACATCTTGGTCAAGGCATTGGATATGAGAGTCATGGCACCATGGTCCACAGAGTTTTAGGGGTGCCTTACATTTGCCTGATTGTTTTATTTCTACCCCTCTACCTTCAAGGTAAGAATATCAACAACCATTTTTTTATATTCTTTTCAGTGCTGTCAACTAATTATTCCAGTCATATATTTGTTAATTGTTCCACTTGATTGGAAGTATTTGTTTGCTTGTCCAGTCTCTGATTTGTGGATTTTTTTTAGTGTTAGCATACCAACATGAGGAAAATTATATTTGCATTGTCAAAATGCACGTGAAAAGAAATTAACTCATGATGTACCCTTTTTAACTTAATCAATGCTAATAATAACTTGGAGCACTGCCACCTTTGACATTTTTTGTGTGCTCTTCCAGGCGTAGAGATCTTGGACCCGGGGCAGGTGGTATACAGTGAGACCAGGACCAATGGTGTTGTGGGACGAGGAGTGATCTTGGAGTGTGGCCCTACTTTGCCCGATGTCTACATCTGGGGTTTTACCAAACCAGGCACAGACACCATCCGTGCCATTGTGTACAACTTCGGAAAGGGTCCTAAAATACAGAAATTAGCCAATGACTTGGGTAATTTGACAGTAATCAGCAACAGCGCCTCTCTGTCCATTGAGAAGCTTCCTCTGGCTGCAGAAGGAGTGTATACCTGCCAGGCACTGTATGATACCCTTGAAGGAGCCAAGCTGTATTACTACTATGTATTTCTGCGTGTTTTAGGTCAGTGGTAATCAGGTGATGTCTAAGTACTGATCTGAACAATGGCTGACAAAGTTCAAGATTCATTTAGGTTGCCCCTGACATTTAGAGTGGTGCATAAACCCTAAATTACCAGTATATGTTCTTCTTAACTAGCATATACCTCAAAACTATTGTTATATTGCTAGTTGAGTATAACTAGTTAAGTATAAGTTATAATGATATTGGCATGAACTGTTTGATGTTACCATCTGCTAAATGAATAAACGTAAAGGTAATTTCCAAGAAAAGGATCAACTGAACCATCATTAATGTTTTATTGTTTAGGTTGTGCTAATAAAGTTAGCATATTTTACAACCACTCTTTCATGGTTTATCAGTAACAAGGCTCCCTTTTGTAATTACTTTAACAGTGCCAGTGACCAAACCTTACATTGTGATGAGCGACTCTTCGCCAGTGGAGGGCACGTCAGTGACCATGCGCTGTGGCCTGGAGAATGGCACGGGGCCTATTAATTACATATGGGAACAAGAGAGCCGGGAAAGCCAGCTCACCACTGTGGCCGAGATCTATGACGACAACCGATTAAATGTCACTGATGTCAACCGAAATCACACTGGATGGTACAGGTGTATTGCCATCAACCAGGTCAACCAGCAGCGCAGTGACCGAGTCTGGCTTGACACCATTTGTAAGAGACTCCTAAATAGTCTTTGAAATACTCAACAAAATTTGATGCATCATATTGTTTTAGTGTGCAATTTCAAGAGGATATCTTATGTAAATATCTCTGGCTCTTTTCCAGTTGGTCCAGACCAGCCTCAGATCGATGTCACCCCTTATTCAGTGACGGAGCGGGGTTATTCTGCCCTGGAAAGAGAGACGGTTTCTCTCCTGTGTCAAGCTTCTTCTAATCCCCCAAGTCAGTACGTTTGGTTCTACAACAACTCCCAGGTGTATGCGGGTCCCCAGTACACCATCAACAGGATCCTCCGCATGCATACAGGCCACTACGCATGCCTGGCTCAGAACACTTACCTCAACACCCGCTCCAGGAAAACCATCACCCTCACGGTCTATTGTGAGTGCTTCCACAAACCCCTGCCTGGATTCTGGTGGCCACCTTTCAACCTGCCCTTCAATAGCTTCCTCAAGTTTCCTTCTGAAATTTCTTGCATTTGCTTCCTCTTACACCTTTTCCTTCACACTAACACACTCACACGAAGGTACAGACAGTTACGTAAACAAGGGTGTCAGACTTCCAGAGTGGCCGACTGTGGACGTGCATCTGGAGGAGGTGAAGGACAGTTCTGAGAGCTGAAGGTATACAGCTGGTGTGATTGTTTCTGTGCTATGACAAGTCAAGAAAGGTCAGGAGACCTTGTATTGTTTTGTCATAACACTTCAATCTCCACTTCATGCCTTGAATGTACATCTATTCTTGACTTACTGGGGTACTAACAACCCCACCGATACTGTATACTAACACAGCAACACCTTCTCATGATATGACTTCAAATTTGGCTCAGTTGTAGCAGGAATGATAAAGCAGATCTTAATGGGTGATGAACAGATACCAATGCAGTACTCTTTAACTTTCTAGAAGTCGACTAGCTTTTACCACTATGTAGATGAATAATAGACACCTAATCCGACCTCTTCGTTTGGCTCAATTTCAGGAACAATTCTCTGCCTCTATCAGTGTCCTAAATTGGCCCAAATCATCTAAGATCCATTTCACTGCTCTGTGTTACACAATCATTTTGTTCCCACAGATCCTCCAGATGGCGCTCCGACTTGCTTGATTCTACCAGTAAACAATCACACTGACCTGGCCTTCCAGTGTACCTGGGAGGGCGGTATCCCTCCAGCCTCTTTGAGATGGACCCCATATGTGTTTGGAGAAGAGAGCGAGGGACTCACAAACATCACCAAGATTCAGAAAGGTCAGGAGACTGCAAACAACTCCATCTTCATCTGCCAAGGCTCCCACATCGCATCGAATGAAATCAAAAGCTGCAGTGTCAGAACTTGTAAGTGTAAAACCAAGAGCACCTTGTTCACTTTGAGATCAACAAAAGGTCAGTAAATATTTTCTACATTCTCTTTATCCCAGGGATGTCCTACGGTGAACCAAAGTGCTCTGCATATGCAACTCGAAACAATGAGTACCTAATGCTGTCCTGCTCCTGGGAAGGTGGGTTTCCTCGAGCACTGGTGTGGTGGGCCTCTAGCTCAGGGGACATGCAAGGCACATCTGAGGAGAACGCAAACATCCTGGTTTTGCGGTCAAGCGCTACATACAGTGGCAAGGCTTTTGTATGCCATGCAAAACATCCATTGGCTAAGGAGACCAAACAGTGTGTTTTAAAACTAGGTAAGAAAGGGTCAATCATTATTCTTGCATCTGTAAAACAATCCTTTAAAAACTGTCCTTTCTTACTGTCTTTAGAGGCACCAGTCCTAGTGACCCAGCGCAGTATGATGACCGTCTATGAGGGCAGTGATGCCCAACTCACCTGTATCTTGAGTAGAAACTACCCTGTCACAGAGATCACCTGGTTCAACAACCTGAAGCAGCATGTGAATGAGATTCCTAAGAAGTATGTCCTGGAGCGAGCTGCTGCCTGGACAAACTTGACAGTGCGGGAAACGGACAGCAACACAGACAGTGGCCATTACTGGTGTTCAGCTACCAATGCTGTCGGTGGGGCAGAGATCCCCATTATGCTGATGGTGAAGAGTAAGCAAGCTTTTACATATTACACCAACACACTACACTACACTTTACAAGGTAGATAGGCACAAGGATGCATGCTATCTTTCTCAACTCCAGTAGCTCACTCTTTGGTTATATTAACTGGTTTTACATATAAATGATTTACCATTTAAATTTTCAGGGTACCCAATGCCCCCAAATATAAGCATCAGTAAGATCATTTACAACAGTCGTCAAAGGACTGATGTTGACCTAGAGTGGAAGCTCCAGACTGAGGGTAACCTTACCGGGTTTTTCATCGAGCGCCAGAGGCTCCCTGAACCTGTGAAGAAAAGAAACAGTGGCCTTCCCTGGCAGAAACTGGCAGATCTAGACCATGTTTCCCGACACTACCAAATCAGCAATCTGGATCCCATTGGAGCCTATGCATTTCGTGTTACTGCCATCAACCACCGCACCATTGGAAACCCTTCAGAGATAAAGAGCGCAGGTGAGAACACTTACAAAGGCATTGAATATCAGTGCATATCTAAACATGGACAACATAATAATTTACATTGAAATACCCAAAGAAGGCAGGATATAATTTGATGCTGTTAGAAAATGTTTTAAGTTTGGAGTATTTTTTTATTGTTATTGCAAAACAACAACTTTTTTGTTACCACTCACTGTAAATCTAATGCTGTTGTTTTTTGTTTTGTCCATTCAGGTGAAATGCACAATCACTTGACCACTTCCATACCCACACATCTCCCTTCTTCTGTTCCTTTCCTCTTACATGATCTGCCTGTTAACTTGCCCTTTGATCTTTCCTGAGGTTATTTTTCTACTCATCTCATTCTGTCTGATAACTAAAGAAAGTGCGTATAATCGTATATGCTAATGACGCTAAAACAACTAATTAACCCAAGTGTTTAATCTTTTTTCCCAAAAAACAGTAATATACATTACAATTGTACAATATTATGTAGTAAGCTCTTATGATGTCCAATTGCTATGGTAAACTATGCAATTGTGACACTGATTTTGTGAAGCTGAAATAGGTATACTGTCTTCCAGCCGACCCTCCCTTCAATGCCTACCCAGCTGTGATCGGGGCAGCCATCGGGGGCATGATCATAGCTACAATTATCACTGTACTGCTCTTCATGTATGTGGTACGGAACCGCAACAATAACCCACGTGAGTTACGTATCTTTAATGTTTCAAGAAATCAAATATTGGTTGGTTAACCCTGTAGCATGGTTCCATGTTAATACCACTGTCACACTTTACAGGACTTCATGACTTGATATTTGGAAGGTATGTTTAATTGATATTTTTACAGGTAGTTGAATTTGTTATTATTTCTTTACTACTTTAATACTATTTGTGCTTTTCAGGCAGAACAGCCAGTCTAGAGAGAACATTAACTTTCCTGAGGATGAGGGTAGTGGAATAGCAGAGGGGGAGAGAGGTACAGGACAACCAAGCCAATCAGCTAGTCCAGGTACCTCATGCTGCTGGCACTTGTTCATCCAACTCATAACAAAAAATTAGAATATTTTTTCACTTCTTTTATTAAAATAAAATAACTTTTTCTTGCAGCGGCATCAATGGCACTGCCAAGGCCAACCGCAGCACCTACAAACCTACCCCCAGGCGAGGAGCCAGTCAATGTAACGATTACTGTCATGGCCTCAAGCTAAAGACAAAGCTGATCACAATCATGTTTATTATTACCATACATTCACTACAGGATGATAACACTTTTTCATCATCAATAGAAGTAAACAAAGTAGGGGGGGGGGGATTGGGTTGAATGTAATTTTATACTAATATCAATTTAAGTGTTTACTAGCAAGCACAGCTTTAGATCAGCTAATTCATTCGTTTTGGTATAACTAAAATACAAGCAAATTTGGTTAATTAACAGCAGGATTGTTATCATTTTTGCTACATTTAACTGTTCTTGTGAGGTAATACAAAGCACATTTTTAGCAATCTTTCTACATCAATACACAGATTACTTGAGCACCTTTGCATTCACCTTCCATGTGTCTATTTACAATGAACTAAACTGATTTCAGCTGCTTCTAAATAACATGGGTTGAGATAAACCAATCATTTATGTAAAAACTGACTGATATTTTTGAACACATTTTTCAATTCGTTATAAGCAAAAGGCACTCTTTTTTGAACTCTCAATGTTTAATAAAATGAAGGCTGAACACAACTGGATGTTAATTTGATTCTCTAGACAGTGAATTGTCCAAAGTTGCACTATGGTCATGTTACATGCTCTAAGATCTTTACATTTTTTCCTTTCTACTTTTTCTAATTTAAACAGCTTACTAAGCCAAACAGCATTATTAATGACAGATTTATTTTGTTTTTCACATTCAGAATCTCACATCTTGCCAAGGGGCAGAAATTAAACCTTATCTTCATAGTAACGGAACATGAATGAACAGATAAACTTAACTTGAGAGCTTCTCCTCATTCCTTCACACACAAATAAAAAAAACAGACATATACAACTACAAACATATAAATCGGAACACGTTCCACGATCATAAAACAACTTTGTGTACCTGTGTACGCATGTGTGAAAGCAGACTTTGCATGTAAAAATGTGGACACACATCAATTCAAAGGCAAAACCTTTTGGTTACTAATAATGTCAGACAGCGTCTGTTTTAGTTTCAGGAATATCCTCTTGAATTCCAAACCGTCCCCCTAGAACACAAAAGAATAGTTTTGTGAAGGCATTGATATTAACAAATCAATAATATTAATAAATCAACAAATAATATAAAAAAAAACAATTCTTCACTCCAAAATTCTTGATATTAGTTTTAGTTGTGTTAACAGTTAATTTAGAAGCATCATGCAATTAATAAATGCAAGCATAGATGTAATTCAGTGGTTTGGGTTGTTTTCACCTTTGACAATCGGAAATCTACTAAAATGCGTTCCTCCATTTCCAGGAAGTGCACTATGAAGATCAGCTTATTATTGCGGTGATCCATTGTGGACACTGTCGCCTATGAATCAAAAGAGAAAAGGAGACCAGATCAGTGCATTATACAGTTCAAGATTTAGTGCTAAGGATTTCAAATGCTTTAAATGGTACAACTGATTGTTTTATTTGGTTACCTGATTGGTGCAGCTCTGTTTCCATGTGTGACCCATAGCAATACAGGCATCACGGAGAGCAATGCAAGACGGTTCTGCCTTTACCGTAGTAAAGAACCTAGTCATCCTTCTCACCAACCGCTGCCACGGGCTCTGAAAAAAAAAATAAAAAAATAAATAAATAAAAATATTTCATAAAAATCCATTATTTATTAAACAATTAAATGGGTAAAAGTCACATATAACCTATTAGTTAAATCAAGCCAAATTACAGCAATAAAAGTGCTATGGAATAAGAGCAAAATTGTTTACAGAAGTAACAGACATAAAGTGAACATGTACAAAACAAGTTACAACAAAACAATAAATCAGCATACTATCATTAATATTCATTTTATAGAATAGGTCACCTGGCTGGCACCCGGTGTGCCAAGCAGTTGGCTGCCCAGCAGCATGTGGTCAAGACAGGTAGGCTGTGAAAAGCTGACACTGATATCAGTGTGCACCGTAACCCCCTTCTCCTCCCACAATCCCTGTGGCTCAGGCTGAGAACTGGAGATCTGTGCTCTGTCATCACTGCAGAAACACACAGGTAGTGATGGATGTGCTTCTTAGAACGTAATACAGCTTTTACTGTATTTGTACTAAACTATCAAGTCAGCTGTCTTATGTATTTGTCATACTGACCTGTTTATTCTTCTCAGCTGTGAGAGCTCAGAATCAGCCCTATGCATTTTGGTTACTGGTGTGTCACTCTGTCGTTTTACTGCTGTGGTCAAAAATTCAGATCCAAAAGAATCACACACATTCTTGAAAGACAAACATAATTAATGAGCTGATCTTTGAAATCAGTACCTGATTTGAAACTTCTGCTAAACCATCGATGCTTCTTAATTTCAGGAATGGTGAACCTGTCCTCTGGATTATGCAGTAATATCTTAGATAGCAGACCTGACAAAGAAAATAAAACACAATGTTCAGCATCACAGGTGTTTTTAAACATGTTTCTGTGCATCTGTTCTGGGTGGCTTCTTCCTGGACCAAGTCAAAGAGCCCACAAGTCTGGTTTAAATTAACACTGAAAGAAAATTAAATTAAATACTGAAATATACTGGATTAAATAACTCTTAAGAAGCTTACTCAGTGGAACAGCATCAATTTTCTTCCAGGGTGTGAGGTAGATTTTCTTCTCTAGCCAATCCAAATACTCCTGACAGTTTTCACTTGGTTGGTCCCATGGTAACTCTGGAAAAATGAAGCTTACAATAGCTAAACTCTCAACAAAGATGCAGTCTCTGACTGACACATACAGAATACTGATGTCTTACCTCCAGCTAACATTGCTGTGAGCACAATGCCACAAGCCCAAGTGTCTGCAGGTTGAGCGTGGAATGCTGAACGTGACATCAGCTCAGGGGCAACATAGGGAAGAGTGCCACACAGACGGGCCAATGCCCGCTCCCGGCCACGATGGCGGAACATGGTAGCCAGTCCAAAATCAGAGATCTTCAGATTATCTGAGAGAAAAATATAAATAGGATTATATATAAAAATTTGTTTCTATTACGGTACATTATTTAGGTTTTCTACTTACTATAGTACTGTACTGTTAAATGTATTATATATTTATTTTTTACATTTATTTTAATTATTTTTCATTCACACAATTTGTTTAATCTTATTTTCATCCCCTAGTAAAAAAGTAATATATTTAAAATACATTTCATGCTAAGTATATAGTTCAAATCTATTACCATATTTATGGACATATCGCTCCAAGACTTACTGATATAAATATTTGTATTAAAATTTATTTGGAGTACTACTTGTGCACAATGCACATTTCTTAATATTAAGCCTAAAATGTGTTTTAATGTCACTATTGATGAGGATTCAACAGTCTTTGATAATATTCGTCTTTGAATGCGAGATATTTAAAGTGTACCTAAAGTATACTTGAAATAATTCCACTTTAGCAGTCAAATATACTTTAGTATATCTTTAGTTGGACTTCAGTACTTCCGCACAATTAAAGTGCATTAAGCACAAAATTAGTTGTTCCAATTTAGCAGACTTTAAGTATACCAGTTTAGTATACCAAAAGTACAACTGCCGGGTATTTTTAAGTACATAAATATGTATTTGTAATATACATAGCATGAAATAAATGTTTTTCAAATACATTTTAGTTTATTTATTTTTCACTAGGATTATTTATTTTATTAATTTATTTTCATATTATTTGATTTGATTTATTTATTTTTTCACTTTTTTTTCCCCAGCACTGACCAAAGAAGATATATCTTCTTAGATATTAATAATAACAGAGTACAATTTTATAGGTGTCATAAAGTTGTGTCACAGCTATCACTGTTACATATATTAGCGTGGCTGGAACATTGCATTGACCAATCAGAAGCCAGAATCTGTTTTATAATGACATTTAACACAAGACCATCAAGATATACCTTTATCATCAAGAAGAATATTCTCAGGCTTTATGTCACGATGTGTAATCCCAACACTGTGAAGATATTCCTGTAAGCAAGAGAGAAATCTAGTTTTACAACAAAGGTGGCTATGGCGTGAAAACCATTCACCAACACACCAGAGTCAAAGAAAAATAATCTCAAAACTGACACTTACCACACCAGCTATTAGCTGCTGAAAAAACCTGTGTGCCTCCTTTTCTGGCATCCCAACATCTGGCTCTGTCAGAATTAGAAACAAATTACATTTTGAGTAGAATCTTCAATATTTGCTCATCACAATTATTTAGACCCCACCATTTCTACATTATACTGGACAAAGAAGCTAATAAAATTAAGATGTCCTAATCTATGTTTAGCTCACCGATTCTGTCAAAGAGCTCTCCTCCACTACAGTACTCCAGGAAGATGTACTGTGTCGTCCCCTCACTCCTGTGCCCAAAGAAACGTACGATGTTTGGGTGTGAAAGCATCTTGCATATGCAAACCTCCTTTTTTACATTCTCTATACAATCCTTGGCTTTTGCCATGTCCACAACTTTCACCGCCACAGCCTCTTCTGTCTTCTTGTTGACCAGCAGTCGCACCCTACAATAATTTGAAGCTGATTAATACATTTTAAGACTTTAACGAATCAGGATGACACTAATAAAAAGGACACTGGTCACTTACTCTCCATACGCCCCCTCTCCAAGGGTCTGCACTACATCCCAGTCTTTAACAAAAGGCACAGCCATGGTCTGATCTGTGGACACAAGTCAGAACATCTTGTTAGTAATAAGCAGTAATGTTACTTGTTAAATAAACAAAATGACACATGCTAAATAAGACTAGGTAACGCTACTTAATTAGGTTATATACAGTGAAACGTCAAATCCGATAAGCTTGGCCTGTCCAATGTTAATTTCGTGTTATTTTGTGAAATAAACATACCTTACGTGTCACCAATATCAGTGTCGAAGCTGTCCCATTTGATGCAGGTTGTTTATTTATTCTGTTAGTATATTTACACACATCCGTTAGAAGTGTCTAGACAGAAATGTCCGTGATAACACAAGCGAGTCCGTCCAAACTTTGGCGCGTTCTGGAGACGTGACATCACCGGAAGCGCTTGGATGAGAGACATTTTAAAATAAAAGCAACTTTAAAAATGAGGGGAAAGGTTTCATATTAACTGGAGAATTTCATGTTATCCTTTTCGTGTTTGTTTTGCTTGAATTGTATTGTAAAACTGTTCAGTAACTAAGACCACCAAAACCATAAAAAAATAAAATATCATAGCAGATTTATAAACTAAATATGAATGTGAGTTAGATATGTGTTCCTGCACTGTTTATTATAGTTTGAAAAGAATGTTGGTTAGGATTAGATGTGTAAATGTTTGATTGTTTGTGTTTTTATTATTTTCTTGTCGTACAAGCAATAAAAAGTCATATTAGATCTAAATTTGGGCTTTTATTTTTTTGTATAGTTTCCAACGCTTGAAAACTATACAAAATAAAAGCTCGCCTGTCACGGTGATCAAGGGGAATAAATCACAGTCACAAGATGAATGCACTTTTTGTGGTACGACATTTAATTTTAAAGCATTTAAATATTGTAAAGCATAATTACTAGCTGTCTTAATCCCCATCGTTATTATCACATAACAGGAGCTGAAAGCAGACTGATTTCGCCTGTCGTTGTTATGGCAACATCAGGTCAGTTCCGTAAACACGACTGTACAGTTGGAGGGTTATTTCTAAAGCTAGCTAGACTCCAAGAAAGTGGAATAAAAAAATAAGTAATCTTTTACCATGTTGACAGCCCACCGAAGCAGGACACGATGTCGGGAAGTAACTGGACCTGGACATTCAGTGGCATTGGTGAGTTAGTTATTAGTTATGCTGGCTTGACAAAGTTTGTCAAAGGCTTGACAAACTGATTTAATATTATTATTATTATTATTAGTAGTAGTAGTAGTAGTAGTGTTAGTAGTAGTAGTATACCAACATTTCTGACCCAATTTTTACTAAAACGGACGAAAAACTGCCCCAAATCCCATAGACTTAACTTACGTGGAAAGCTTTCTTTCTTTCTTTCGTTCTTTCTTTCTTTCTTTCTCCAACGTAAAGTTTATCTTTCAAACTTTTCAATCTAACATTAGATCCCTATTAGTCTCTTTGGTAACACTTTACTTGAAGGGGTGTGCATAAGACTGACATGACGCCTTCATAATTATGACATGACACATGTCATGAATATGAAGGAGGTTTTATGCATGTTTATGACAACTGTCATTAAGTGTCATTCGCTCAGTTATGTCATTTTTAATGCAAATATGACATTATTTGACCTAACCCTAACCCTACCCTTACCCCTAACCATAGCCCATAACAAAGACATCTCAAACAATGTCATCTTTGCATTGAAAATGACATAACTGAGCGAATGACACTTAATGACAGTTGTCATAAATATGCATAAAAAAACCTTCATATTCATGACGTGTCGTGTCATGATTATGTAGGTGTCATGTCATGATTATGAAGGTGTCGTGTCAGTCTTATGTACACCCCTTCAAGTAAAGTGTAACCGTCCCTTTTATAATATTTCTAGTTACGTTAATGAAAAGAACTGTAAATGTAAATTAATGTACTGTTTTAATGGAAATATGTAATAATGTACATACATATTATTCAGTTTTTTTTAGTTTTGGTTAATATTCATCTCAAATATGTGCATTTCAGAGAGCAAAGCCTCCTTTATCCAAAGACGTAGATGACTTCTTTCTGCGGAGGAGGAAACAAGAGGCCATACAGAATGAAGTGCTGGAGTTTATTCCTGTGATGTGAGAATGCGATGGTAAAGGAACACACAGCGCCGGATGGTGTCGGCCACTATTAGTAGACATCTGCAGGAAGCAAGAGAGTAGTAGTACCAGATGGACATTGATGAAAGGAGGGAAAGGTTTGAATGGAATAACCTCATAAATTATTAAGAAATCGTCTCATTGTATAGTGTAATGACCTTGTCTGGCTCTTTTTGACAGGCTTCGTGAGCTGCTGTCAGAGGAGAGGGAGCTCTTCAGGGAGATGGAGGCAAAAAAGGAGACAGTGTTGGAAAGGCAAGCTAAGATGCTTGAAAGAGCCAAGACTCTGCGAGACAGAAGAGAGAGTAAGAGACAGAGACTTGTCGCTGAGAAACTCGATCAGCTCTTCAGGTAGAAGACCTTATTATTAGTGGTTGGATGAACTTGAACTTCGATTCAAACTACAAGATGTTCCATCTACCTGTGTTTTAGAGAGCAAAGTGAGGAGCTGTGTGCCGTGCAGGTGAAGCGCAGACAGGATGAGGTCTGCACTGAGCGTGCTGCTCAGATCCGTACTAAGGAAGAAGTGCAATGGATGCAACAAGAGGAAGACAGACTGTTCGCCCAGATCATAACCAAGAGGTTCAATGGCAAAGAGAGAACAACCTCCAGCAGAAGGAATTCCTGCAGGCACAGATGGAAACGACTGAGCAGCAGACAATTCGGGCCAAGCAACTGAAGCAAGAGGAGGCCCAGTTACTGGTATTGATCATATTATTCAATAGGATGAATCAAATCAAGCCACAGTTATTATTAGGGATGCACGATATGTCTGTACCATATCGGTTATTGGCCAATTTTGGAAAAAAATTTTTTTACATTTAATTGTAACATTTCAGGCATGCTAATTTCCCTTATCATTAAATTTAAATGACCTTAATGGTCACTTCAATTTCATTAAATGAATGTATTCTTCTGTAATTGTTGAGTTTTTTTTTTTTTTTTGTAATGTGTTATTAATAAAAAAATAATAATAATAATATTACAACTAATATTTTTAATACTATAAATATAATATAACTTTTAAATAATAATCTTTAAATAGTATTCATTGCATTTATAATATTAGAAAAAATTAAATAAAATATAAATATATATATATATATATATATATATATAGTTCTGATATTTATATTTTATTTAATTTTTCTAATATAAATGCAATCAATACTATTATTTTTTTTATAAAATATTATATTTAAATACTACATAAAAAGTATACTACTGTTACTGTTAAATATAATCTTATAATGTAAGCAAATCTCGATATTAATCTTTAAATAGTTGTAATGTGATATTAATTAAAAA
>NW_015558661.1:1858761-1863941 GCF_001515605.1 Sinocyclocheilus anshuiensis | reverse complement strand
AAATAAAAAATTATATTAATATTTAATAATATGTTTATATACAGTATATATTATTTAATATACACTTATATTATTAAATATAAACAAATGTTAAAATGATATAAATAAATAAATAAATAAATAAATAAATGTAAATATTATACAATTATCTTGTTAAAAATAATATTTAAAAACTTCATGAATAAAAAAAAAAGTATACCACTGTTAAATATAATCTTTAGCAAATCTCAACAAATCTTTACAAACAATGCATTTTAATGTTGTGATGCCTAAATTGTCTTGCTGCATTAAAAAATGTTTAAAAATACAGTAAAACTTTGAAGGTGCGACACTCACTTGTGTGAACGCTGTGCTCCTTAGAGAGAGCACAGGGAGATGCTTCGTGTGGAGGCAGAGAGAGAACACAGACAGAAGCTCCAAGACCAGGAGAAACGACATAAAAGCTGGACCTTTTGCTTCGGCTGAAGATGAAGCGCCTGGCACGAGATCGGCAGGAAGAGCTGGCTCTGGATATGAGCATCCTGGAGCAGCTAATGACTGAAGAGAGATGAAAAGCAAGATGAGGTCCTCAAAAAGGTTAGATTTCAGCCAACACTGTGGCCATTTTTGACCATCACTTAAAGAAATGTAAATTTCTCATTTTTTATAAAATGCTCTTCCTAAACAGCTGGAGTTTCAAGAAGTGCAGCGCAGGTACAGGGAGTATCTGGCAGAGCAGCTGGAAGAGCAGAAACGGCAAGAAGCTGAGACGGAGCAGCTATTTGAATCAGAGCTGCAGCAGGCCTGGGCCCGCAGGGAGGCACAGTGGCGTCAGGAAAAGGCAGCAAGAGACCGACTTATGAAGGATGTCATAGACACTCGCCGACTGCAGATCCAGGAGAAGTGTAAGAAAAATGCTTTAAAAACAGCCATAATATCAATATATGTGTGTGTATATATATATATATATACTTTTTTTATTTTATATTATATATTTTATCTACAAAAACATTTCATTATATATATATATATATATGCACACACACACAAACACTAAAAGATATATATAATGTATCATATAATATATGGTATATTATGATTATTATATTAATATAAAATATATATTATGACAGTGCTATTTTTCTCTTTCTTTAGTAAATGAGAATATGCTGAAACAGGCTGAGCCTTTCAAAGAGAGAGAGGAACTCGACAGAATCCTTGAAGAGAACAAATTGCTGGATGAAGAAGAAAAGATTCGGTAGGTTCCTGTCTGTCAAAGTTGTTCAACTTAATCATACCTACATACAAAAAATAATATTTTGTTTCCTAAATTTCCAGTTTAAAGGAGGCCACTCAAGAATATAAGGCTGATTTATTGGCTCAGATGCTGCACCGCCAGCGCATTCATGAAGCAGAACAAGCTGAGAAAGAACACAAGTTCCAGAGGGGTCTATGGTACCAGGAGCAGTACAATAAGAAGATCCAGGACATCCTCTCAAGGCCAAGATCTGGAACCACAGCAGTTCATCTCTTCAGGAGACGAGAGCGCCCCTGCTCCAACTTTGGTGCACAGTTGGCATAAATCCAACACATTCTATTCTCAACATTATTCATAGCATGAGTATAAAATATCCTAAAAATTATATAAAAATAAAAAAAACTTTCAGTGAACTTCCATGCTTAAATACCTTACATGCTAATTTCTGAATAACTAGATGTTGTATATTTTACACATTCGTGTGATCTGTGATCAGATTCATTATCCCTGTGCTAAAGTTTGTATTCAGACTTAAATACAAGTCTGACTGGATTAACTTGTTTTGAGGTAGATATTTGCATCTTTAAAAGTTAATTATTTAAAGAAAGCTAATCATTTCAATGAATAGACTGTGAATAGTGTCCTCTTTTTGCAAGTCAGTCAGACATCCTTATACAACGTGTCTAACACCAAGCATCTAATTAAAAACAATGGGAAACTGTCCAGGGTTGCTATGAAACATAGTATCAAAAGGGGTCAAAAGGTTAAAGTTAAAAAATGACACAGTTAACATGCAGATTATTTCCATAATGATTTAGCAACAAGGTTTTAGACCAATAAGCTGCTGGGTTAAATGATTAGTGGGTGAATGAGTGGGTGGAAAACTTTTGACTGCAAATACCACGGCAGCTCGTATATGGTGAAGAAGTTAGTCAACACCCAATACCTTACCTAGGAGTGGTATGGGTGTGGAGCAATTGGTCTGATGTCATTTTTGTCATTTTTCTTTCTCACCTGGCTGTTCAGACAAGTTTAACTTTTACCCAAGCCAGTTTGAGACTACAAAATTCGGCAAAGTAACGCTATACAATCTTTTTAAGCATGACATGAGGAATATACAACAGCTCTGATGATCATTGTGTCTGTGGATATTTGTATAATTTCTAAAAGAAGATGCGTGAACATGAACTTTATGTCAAGGTAGGTCAGGCATTGCTACTCTTTCATTTTAGATTTCCACATCACATTAATTACAGTATGTGGTCCACTGAGAGTTACAGGTTACAGCTTTATGAATAAATACATTAAGCTAAACACGTTAATGCATCTGTTAATGTATTTTTTCTGTCTTTATTCAGGATGTGAACAGTACTTAGGCTTTTCTCCTTCTGAATTTATGTTTCATCCTATGGTTTACTCATGGCTTGTGTCCGCTCTGCATTTTGAAGATAAGAGTAGAGAGGCTGCTGTGTTGCTCAGCTTTGTGTCTTTGATTAATGATGCAGACACTGAGCATACACAGTCCACATTATCTGATTAGTCAAGGCAGCTTCTGCTCTCAAATATTTCTGAGAAACACAAGAAAGTACATGTGTATATATAGAGTCTTGTGTTCAAATTCACATTGTATGAAATGGGCCCAATTAGTTATGTAATCTTGGTGCAATGATGTGTTTCTAAGCATTTAATAGCTTATACTGTGTAATATGTAGACTATTTTAGCACTATGTATTTCCAGGTCTAGATGGAGACAAAAAAGTAATTTAAAGTTATAATAATTTAATGGGGTAAACATTCATGTAATCTAAAATGCTCTCAGATGACTGTCAAAAACACACTGCATTTAGTAATATATATATTTTTTAAATTTTTAAATTTTTTATTTTTTTTGTCTGGATCTATTAAGCCATTCAAAAATTATAAATAAAAATGTAAATAAGACTGCAGTTAATTAAAAAATTGACTTGAATACTCATTTTCTAGAAGAAATATTTATTCAATTTTTGATTTAAAAGTAAATTTAGAATTTTTACTTTTGACATTTTTGTTTGGTCTAAAGGCAAATATGTATGGAATAACTGTCCAGAGAAAAGAAACAGTCTCTAAAAAAATTACATTATTGGAAAAAGTTGATATTGTTATTTCTTAAAAACAAAATAAGCAGCTATTTTACATTTAAATTTGCATTTAGTCAATTAGCAGATGCTTTTATCCAAAGTGACTTACAAATGAGGACCAACACTAACAATTTATCATAAGACCCAAACTCAGCTATCAGTATTCACAGTATATAATGGCAAGTTTTCAGTTTAAGCTAGTGGTACACAAGCTAGAGCAGAAGTGCAATACAGAAAAATAAAGAAAAACTTGGGGAAAAAAATATTGGATTTATTAAAGGAAGTGCCTTTGTTTAGGATTTTGGTTTGTTTTAAAATATTGTCATATGATAAGTAAACTAGAGAGGATCTTTTTAGGCCCTCATCTCTTTTTTTTTCAATAAGTTTTTAGATTTTTAAAAGTGTTCTCATTTTTTTACTTTTGGACATCATTATTTGTCATTCACACATACGTGTATATTTACATCTCATTTACAGCTATGAGACAAATGCTTGTAGCTTTGCATTTCTCCTCATTTGGTGTTCAGAACTAATTTAAATGTAAACGACACTTTTACAAAGGCAAACGCTTTAAAAATGCACTAGTAATATTTTCTTATTGCTGTCTAAATAGAAACAAGCGGACGGTCATTAAATCTTCACTTAGAATTAACCACGACATTCTCATTTCCGTCACAATGTTATTTTTAGTGCAGTGCTGTAATTGGCCAGAGGGTGTCGCTGTAGACACGCTGAATTGTGCCATTGATCCATGAGCCTCTGTCACTGCGGTCATGTCAGTCGGCATGATAGCAGTCCAAGGAGAAAGGAAGCAACTTCACTCCTTCTTTTTGACAATTACATACTTTTTCTCATATGTAACCGGTACCTTTTAGTCAGTATTATGACTCAGTGATTAGTCGTGGTCATCGCTTATTTTAACTTGATTTTTAATATGTGGAGGAGGAGATGAAAGGGGCTTGTCCAACTCAACTTCAATTATGGGGACAGACACCTGCCGTGATCAGGCGCGGCTAACGCGCTAACATTAGCAGTCAGAGGGAGTTCAAAAGTACAAACCAGCTCGACAGGACGACATGGAGTGATGACAGGACACAGGAAACCTGGATTATAAAACTTGTTGGGAATATCGAATATCGTATTCAAACGGAGATATATTAACCTTACGTGTGCTGATGTAACTAGTTTAGGTGGGAGCTGCTCTATTTGGGATCATGTCTGTGACTGAACTCTACTCTAGGGTGAGTTGTTGGAATTAGTTTTATTTCACCATGAAATGGCTAAATAGTTAATAATATTAGACAGGTGAACAGTAATATAAGAATGTATTTACTGTGTGAGGTAAACGACGCGAAACGCCTTCACCAATCTTAAATCCTCGTTTAATGTAGTATGACTAGCTTGAAATATTTTAATTTATCTCAAAACATCATAAAAGCTCACAAAAGGTAATATTCAACTATTTGACGCCCTGCAGTTCTACGTAACTGCCTTTAACTTCCTATAAAACACAGGGAAATGTCGCGGACAGGTGTGTGTGTTTCTGTTGGTTTCGGTCTGTAACGTTAGGTAGTTTCGGTGTTCGCTGTGTTTCGAAAACCAATTGAGCTCCCTATCTAGACAGCATCTTTGAGCGCGTTCAAATGCGTCTGTGTTGTCAAATAATGCTGTCTATATAGGCAGCTCACTAGGTTAGGACAGTGGTTCCCAACCCTGGTCCTGGAGGCACCCCAACACTGCACATTTTGCATGTCTCCTTAATCAAACACACCTGATTTAGGTCATCAGCTCATTAGTAGAGACTCCAAGACAGGGGTGCCCAAACT
>NW_015558661.1:1846277-1858751 GCF_001515605.1 Sinocyclocheilus anshuiensis | reverse complement strand
TGTGCAGTGTTGGGGTGGCTCCAGGACCAGGGTTGGGAACCACTGGGTTAGGAGATACAGCCAGTGTTTATGACGGGCTCTTCCTCTTTTGAGGAGCTTAGTGACTCTTATAGTTCATATTCCTCTAAGTGTGCTGCAAAAGGAAAGACGTTTGTTTGCGTTTAAGGTGTATCTGTCAAACCCAGCATAAGCAGTAAACAATAACTGTTTATTGGATATTAATGTACTGTAAATTATTTTTATATATGAACTGTTTGGCAATATTATGTAACATTTGTTGGGAGAAGGTGTCACATTGAATTCCTCATTTGATATTTAGTCCTAAATCTTTTCGTTTTTTGGTGCAGGTTGGGATCGTTAATATCACCATTGTACATTTATTGTCAGGGTTCCCATAGTTAGGAAGTTTTATTATGAATAATGAAAAATTTAATTAGTAAATCTACTTATTTAACTGTAAAATATTTTATCATATAGTAATTGGTACAAACGACTGAAAAGTAATATAAACTTAGCAGTTATGCCTTGTAATTCCACAAATATGAACTGATACTTGTTTATTTGTATTATTCTATTTTGACCTCTCATGGACATATATTTTACAGTGGGAAAGCTAGATGTAAATATGGTTTTACAGACTAGGAAATACCTTGGTATAGCCTCATATTTATGGTCACATACTAATGCTGCAGGTGACTCAGTCTTTCCAAGTTGTTTGGGCTTGTATGCAAAATGAATATTTTTTTCTACAGCCGTGGATAGACTGTTCAGTTCAGTCTGGTTCTCACAGAGTCACCATAAGGGTGGATTCATATTACACCAGTTCAGTCCCTTATTTTAGCCTTTGTGTTCTGGTATTGTTCAGATATTTTGCCCTAAAAGTGTTCCACAGCTTTTAGGTCGTATATTATTAGCTTGTGTGCTGTTATCTCAATGATCATAAAAAGGCCAAACCAGTGATGTCATCATAACCACCCTGCCCATGTGTGTCATCGATTACACCGAGAACAAATACTATTGAATGGACAGCCAGGCATTTTTCCAGTGTAGGCCACTGGTTCAAGGGGGAGAGATAGTCAGGCATTATCCTTGTTTAACTGGATTGGACTCTGTGGCAACCCCCTCTTTCTCATCTCCTAATTAATCTTAATAATCTGCTTCTTTTTTTTTTTTTTTTTTTTTGATAATCTGTATGGAAGACCAAGGAACAAATTTACCATGTGTTTTTTTCTCAGACGAACTTGCTTTTACTAAATAAGCTGTTTATCTAATATTATCATTCATCTAAGAACACATGATAGGCCTGGTTTCACAGACAGGGCTTAGACTAAACCAGGATTAAGCCATAGTTCAATTAGGACACTTAAGTAATTTTTATAACCCTGTCTTAAAAAAAACATTACTGGTGTGCATCTTGAGACAAAACAAGGGCACTGACATATTTTAAGATCAATCAGTGTGAGTTTCTTTCAGTTGAAACGGCTCAAACTTACATTTTAGTCTGGGACTAGGCTTAAGCCTTGTCTGTGAAACCAGGGGATAATGTTTAGGGGGGTCTCATTTAAAGACCTCATGAAAAGAAGTAGATGTGCACCTAAATGTACCTTAAAGCACATTTTGAATGACAAATAATTTTATAAATTGTTTTAAATTGCATCGTATTGTTTAATGCTGAGTGTGTGATTTACTATGTAGTCTGTTGTTGGAGCTTTGTGTCTTTCGCTGGTTATTGCTCTCAGAAAGAGGATTAGTTTGGGGCACAATGCACCCCTGCCTAAGTTTCGACCCCCCTCCTTAGTGGGAGGTTTTGTTGAATTGACCCAAACACAACCTAGATTTGTTGGGGTGGACAAAAAGAGTCATTAGCCCCAAGTAGACTCACTTGTGAGCCATCTTTTCTTTTATTGTGCTGTTTCAACGAAAACGCCCCTTTTCTATTTTCATTCTCTGTGCTTTTTGTTGTATTCTATGGTCTTCTGTTCCTGTTACTGCATCTCCTTGATTAAATCGTATGTTACGTCACTGTTGAGGTCTCTCAGTGCCTCTGGGCAGGTAAACAAGTCGTGTGCAGGTCCAGGGGGAGGGGAGCATGGGCTGGATGTGCGATCACTCTCCATTCACTCATGGCTCGGTTAATGCCACTGCTAAAGTAACTGATGCAGAAACAAGAGTCTCTATGAGGGCTGGAGAGAGAAATCTGAGAGAAGCACTAAAGAGCTTTAATTGTAATGTTCATGCACCTTTTTGTGTTACAAAAAAAGTACCTTTCTGAGTCCCAGTATAACGTAATTTGAATTACGGCAGGTTTAAAAATGGTTTATGACCAATTCTTGTTTTAACATCCCTGGCTCCATCAGCACAGCTCAAAGTTATACGATTAACCCAGTGTAATAGGCTACGGGTGATATTGCTTAAATATTGATAAAATACAATTTTATTTAGATATTCTTCAGGATTTTGACAATATTATGGGTAAATATTTTTTGAATAAACCATTACTTCAACCAAAAAGATGGTTAGAATATTAGAATAAATATTTACAAAAAAAATGTAAATAAAAATCAAGGTAAAAATAATCAAGGCATATTATTCACTAAATAAACACAAGAATAATATTAAATCATTTTATTTAAATGCATATGATTTTTTTATAATAAATATAAATGTGAATATTATTTAATAATATTAATGATATTAAATTTGTTTTAAAATTCTAAACATAGTACAGCAAAATTGTAAAAACATATGTATTGTAAATTTGCAATATACATATCTCATAATGCAATATATCTCTAAATGCATTTACCTTCATGCGTTTGGCAGGTGCTTTTGTCCAAGGTGACTTACATTGCATTCAAGGTGCACACATTATCAGATCTTGCTTTCCCTGAGATTCGAGCTCATGGCCTGGTGTTGCTAGTGGTGTGCTCTACTGTTTGAGCTGCAGCGAGGCAATGCAGTATAGCCTCCCAATTTGTTTTTATTATGTCCGTGTACAGAATTGGGAAAAGGGGTGCAATGAAACGTCTCAGGTTACTTATGTAACCATGGTTCCCTGAGTAGGGAACGAGACACTGCGTCCTCTAGGGGTCGCTAGGGGGGAACACCTCGTCGTGACCCGTGTCTGAAGCATACATTGAAAAAACAACGAGGCATTCCCCCATAGCGACCCCTAGAGGACGCAGTTCGAAGTTCCCATGAAAGGGAACATTTATTTAGTGCACCTGCTCTCCTCCTGTTACTTTTCATTGATTTAACCGGAAGTCTCCCAGGGTAGCTCACCTGTTAACCCCTGCTACAAAGCCTCACTCCTGATCCATCACAATCAGACACTAGTGTCAGATTTCACAGTGATTCAGACAATCGGCCAGTTATTCCTAGACAGTGGACAAAGAGGTTGAAAAGAAAAAAGTATAACGTGCGTGTTCTCCAGGAAACACCTGACCTTTCCCTGTAGGGCTTTTGTGAGTATGCTGCCAGACAGTGATCAGGGTGTGGCTAGAGAGACAGAGCTTTGTACTAACCCTTTACCCTGAAGCCTAAAGGGAAAGTCTGGAGAATCCAGTGAAACCTGAGACTTCCTGACATCCATCATTCCCAAGCAGAAATATACTAGGGATGTAAGAAAAGTTTTTTTATTTCTAGTAAGTACTGTTATTCATAAATGTGAATAAATGTTTTTAGCTTTTCATTCAAGCGGTCTTTGAAGTCAACATGAATTCACAGATGTCAATATTTAATGCTGTTCTTTTTGCAAAAAAAAAAAAAAATGTATGTGTGCATTATATTCCAAAGAAAAAAATTTGTCTTCAGAATTTTTCTTCAAAATGTAATTTCTAATTTTGAATTACATTAGCATTCAAACATTCAACTGTAAGAATTGAGGTTGGAAATTCTCTTATGGTACCCAAGGCTGCAGTTACAGTATTTGATCAAAAATACAGTAAAAGCTGTAATATTGTGAAATATTACAATTGAATTTTTTCCTACTTTAATATCTTTTCAAGTGTAATTAATTTATTGAATTTTCAGCAGACATTACTCCAGTCTTCAGTGTCACATAATCCTATAAAAATCATTATAAAATGCTGATTTGATGCTCAAGAAACATTTTTTATTGTTATTAGAGTGTTGAAAATAGTTATGCTGCTCTATTTATTTGTTTATTTATTTATTTTTGTGGAAACCGTGATGCATTTGTTTTTCAGGATTCTTTGATGAATAGAAAGTTCAAAAGAACAGCATTTATTTGAAATGAAAATCTTTTGTAACATTACACGTTTTTGTACTCTCTTTTTTTTGGTAAATTTCCTTGTATCTTTGCTAAAAAAAAAATTATACAAACCCTAAATGTTTGAATGGTAATGTAAGTAATAAAATACTGTAAATATCCTGTTTTACTCTGAAATACACCACATTATGAAGTAGGTTGCGAATGATGTGTCATATTGACTTTAAAGGTGAAATATGCTATTTTTATGAATTTTGCACAATAAGTTGTTTCCAGACAGGTTTTCCAAGCACTACTGATCTTTCTGCTCTCCCCTGTCTTCCATTGTTTAGACAAACAGGTAGCTCTGGTTAACAAAAGTGCATTGAATATTTGAGGACAAATGCATTCCTTAACCACAATTTTTAGACCCAGTTTTACAGTGCATCTTTTGATCTCTCTTTTTAACCAAAATCAAATCATTACAGCTGCTGCAAACACTCGCAGCTCAGTTAAACAGCTGACGTGGATCCAGGCCTCTTTGTTACGCAGCTACAAGAAACCATGCAAAACCAGTCACACAGGTCTCTCCTTAGTTCCTTATCAGCTCCCTCCCACCACAACAGCTTTTCCACTCTTTATCTGTGGCCTTTATTACAGTGTCCTTCAAGCCCAACAGATCAGCACACTGAGAGCTCGGACTCTGAGATAATGAAACAAAAGCATCACACTTTTTCTCAAACAGCTGAATTGTTTGACTGCTTGTATTATTTGTGTCAATATAGCACTCACATATATCAAAATGATGCAGTTTGGCCACTTCTGCTGAGGTGAGTGCTGTGTGACAGTCATTCCTGTATCTTGGTAGCAAGGCTCCTCATTTGTAAATGACCCTGGCAAACTTGTAGCTGATTGTATTGACTCTGATGAGAAGTTCCATCTCATTACGGTGGAAGGAAATGCATTGGAACAATTAGCAAAGCAGTCAGGCTCACACGATGACAGGATGAGGTGTGGAATGGTATGCATGCTAAACACACCAAAGAGAGTTTCTAGTCTGATTAATGGTTTCCCTTCTTGGCTTTTATTAGAGATTCCGTCACTGCTTCTTCATGCAGTATCAGCTTTTATGGTTCAAAGATCATACCTGTTTCAGCGGATTGATTTTTCCGTTTAAGCTTCGTCATGCATGCTACTTCCTTTTGTGTTCTGAATATTTGTGAGAAATCCAGAATGAGGGTTAATAATAGGGAGATTAAAAGCAAGACTTTTAGACATACAAAAATGCCACTGCATGAAAGATGATGCAATGTCATTTATCTTGTCTGCTTATGTTTTTGCGGTTGTTGTTAAGGCTTTGAGATGTGGCATCCAAGGCTGTCTTCCATCAGACATGCCATTCATGTTTTTCTGTCATCATTTAGAACAGGGTTTCCCAAAAGGGGCTTTGCGAGTTGATGAAAAGCTAATGATTAATTATGTAGGATGTAAAATAAAGAAATGGGGCTGCACAATAATTGACATAGCTTAGTGTGATTAACAAATCAAAGGATGCGAATTTATTAAATAACTCTATAGTCTATTTCAGACTATAGTCAGTTTCAGACTGAAGCACATTTCATTACTATAATTATAATTTACAACCATAATACATCATATGTTAAGATATATTAGATCAATATTATATCTTAATTTTTCATAATTATAGTTTAAACAACAATAATAATAATAATAATATATATATATAATTTTTTTTTGTCCAGACAATGAAAAGTCAATGAGGTCCAATTTTGATTCTTCAAAATTCCTTCTTTTGTGTTCCACAAGCTTAAATAATGGATTTCAAGTGTGAGAAAACCATAAGGAGTTTTTCCGAACCCTTTTTCTGATACTGTACTTCACCGTACATTCTTTAGAATTCCCATCACTTCAGTGCACTCATTTTCCATGTTAGTTTTTCCAGACTCACAGGAAATAGTTGATGAGCAAGTTTCTCCGTCAATTCAGCATTTCTCTGAGGAACCAGTATTGATTAATCCATGTGATGTGAAAATCCCTGTGAATAACTGAGTCCTTTATAGAAGCGTATTAGTATAATAATTCTACTTTATATTAAAGGGATAGTTCACCCAAAAATGAAATTTCTGTCATTAATTATTCACCCTCATGTCCTTCCAAACCCGTAAGACCTTCATGGTTCTTCAGAACACAAATTAAGGTGTTTTTGATGAAATCCGAGAGCTTTCTGATTCTGCATAGACAGCAACGCAACTACCACGTTCAAGGCCCAGAAAGGTAGTAAGGACATCATTAAAATAGTCCATGTGACATCAGTGCTTCAACCTTAATGTTATGAAGCTATGAGAATCCTAACACATGTATGAAGTACTCTTGACTGAAGACACCATTAACAATGTGTGTAGTGTGTAAGAGACACTCCCAGTTGATTCTGATCATGTGTTAGCATGTTGCTAAGCTAATATTAGTTTATTTGGATTTGATTTGCATACGCAAGGTTTCTTAGATGACGGTATGTAATGAAACAGCATTCATGTCATTAGAAGATCCAGTCTTTTGATGGTGTCCGTTATGATGATGTCATAATATGTGCTCGGGCAACTATAAAGAATGATGTAGCCATTACAAGCTGTCAAAACTTTAATCATATCCCTAATCTTACATAATCTGCCAATCATGCATTCTTTCCCTTCAACTGAATTCTTCCACACCAAGTTAAAGAAACATTACAGGCAGTATTGACTGGACACTATGGATGTGTTTTGATGGGGATTTTCTCTTTGTGTGCCTGTGCTTTTAAAAATAGGACATGCTCAGCATGCGAGCACAAAGTGATATTAATTAGTGTTAATTAATTAATTATATGAAAGGGGGCCAGTGTTTCTCCACAACCTAAAACAGAGGTAGGACCAAATAGACTATTGTTTCATTGGGCTTCACCCCTCCTGAGCCTATAATGTGGTTCTTTATGTTGTCTTTGTATTGGTAATGAGGCATTTGTTCATTCACTATGTTCATAAATATAGAATTAGGCCTCATGTCATGTGACATGATTTTAACTAAAAGTGAACTAATATTAATGCTTACCAGACTAAATGTGTTTTCCGTGCACACAGATGCAATTAATCACTAATCAAAATTATTAGCGTTTTATGCATAAGTTGTTGCAAAACTAGTTTTGATATGCGTTATTGATATGTATTTGATATGCATCCTAAACCAGAAATTGGATTTCTTTAAAGCATCACATCTATTTAAACAAATATGTTTATGTCATGTATCATTACTGTAAATTTGAATTATGTTAATTAACCCAATTACGGCAATGCTGATCTGAAAACACTGCTGTAATGCTATGCCCTTAGGTATAATGGTCTAATGAGCTGATACAGGTGATATTTTGTTTACAAGTCTTTCCTGTACAGTAAGTACAACCCTGTAACTGTTGTTACTTCCTTGACAACGTAGAAAAACACCCAGGCCTCCCATCACAATCCTCTGCTGAGGCTGTCATAATATACTCCTATGTTTTGTCATCAGAGAATGATTTACAAGCCAAATAAGCGGATGGTCTTGCGCAGCACCATTTGCATGCGGACTACTGTACTGAAACACCTCTATATTAGGGCAGCTGAGAAACTAATGAGGTCAAAGCATCATATTTCAGTTCATTCATTTTGCCTTCTGTACACACGCCCATCTGTGGAGTTCCTCTGCTGTATGTACCTAAAGCTTTTAAAAGGATATTTAAAACAATTTTTATTGCGGAATGTTCAAGCTGCTCTTTTCCATAGAATAAAAGTGAATGTAGACTACAGCTGTCAAGACAAGGTTTTCAGTGAATAACATACATTTCTGGCTGTTTTTTACACTGTGGCTTCTAACACTTTTTGTACTTACTGGAGCTTGGCAGCCTTGTTAGTTCTATTGAAGAAAAGCCATTAAATGACTTAAGACATCAACAAAACATCAAAAATGTTATGAGATTGAATGATGTGAGGGATAATTTGAATTTTTAGATGAACTGTCCCTTTAAATATGTGAAGTCTGTTAAATCGGGAGTTTCCCAAAAGAGTTTAGTTTAGCCTGTAGCTCCAGTGATTGTCAGAGGTGATGCAAGTCTTCATGGGATAAGGTACATTTGCTTATCACACCTGTCTCAGATTCCTCGTACTTGCATAGACTTCCTGAAATGTCTGTGGTGTGTGTTTTGAATATTCTCGGATGGGCAGGTTTCCAGGATTTTTCTATTGAATTTTTTTCTTCATATGACAGTTAAAACAGGTCAGTTTTGATCTGTATCAGCAATTATAGATTGCCCAGGTATAAACCTAGCAGTTAAGTCATTATTCTTTGTGTCCAGCACAAAGGTTTAGTCAAAGGTAGTTTCCAGGCCACAAATGAAGTCCAATTACACAGCACAATCCTAAACGACAGGCGTCCTTAATTATTAAGATCATGCTCAGGTTTGTAGGGTTTTATTTTTACAAAGGCCACTAGATGCGTACTTTAGCACCAAAGTGGCATTTTTGATAAGATTAAAAACCATATTTCAGAGAATTTATTCTTACCTATTGTGCATACTCATCTGTGTGAGAGGGCACACATGAAACCAGCATTATGAGCCAGTGTGGCTAAACCAAACCTTGTCTTGACTTTGAAGCACATGACTTATTGGCCTTTGCTATGTACTGACAAACATACTTTTATTTTTATTAAATCATAAACAGAATATGGTTATCGTTTTACATTTAATTTTCAGTGAATTGAACATTTTTATCAAACACTATATACCTTTTGAAGATTTTTAAAATATTTTTGAAAAAGTTATGCTCACCAAGGCTGTGTTTATTGGGTCAAAAATACAGTAAAAACCATACTATTGGGATATATTATTACAATTAAAAAAAAAAAGTTTCCCCCCGTTTTCTGTTTTAATATAATTTTAAATTTATTTATGTTATGGCAAAGCTGCATTTTCAATCTTCAATGTCATATGATCTTTCAGAAATCATTCTAATGCTGATTTTATTATGCTCAAGAAATATTTCTTATTATATTCAAACTTGAAAACTTTTGTGCTGCTTGATATTTTTGTGCAAACCAGGATACAATTTTTCTGGATTCTTTGATTAATGGAAAGTTCCAAAGAACAGCATTTATTTGAAATCCATTTTTTTGTGACATTATAAACATCCTGTAATTTCTGACCAATTTAATGAGTTCTTGCTGTTACTTTTCATTATATTTTATTTATTTATTTTTTTTTAACTTACTGACCCCAGACTCTTGAACAGTAGTGTATTTTGGTAAAATGTTTGTTTGAAAGTTGCGCTTGGTTTCTTATTCTTAAAAATAAATGCCACTTGTTTTTATATTATGTAATGTGCGCCGTCATTCGTACATTTTTAAGAAGTTGACTAAATCATCTTACACTCACGGCATTAACATTTTTTTTGTCTTCCAAATTTCTCTATAAATTATAAATACCTCTACCACTGTCTAGCAAATTGTTACTCGCTGGTTGCTAACACTGGACCCTTGAGGGGACAGCTTACTTGTTTTCCACTTCATGAAAATTATGCAGTGCTCCAAAAAGTTTAAGATGAGTCTGTACCATCAGCTCTTATTATCATCAAGCTACTTGTGTTTCTTGAGCCCTTTGAACAGCCTTAACGCTACACTGAAACAATATAAGATGGAGTGATGTAACAGACTGCAAAGCCAGACAGGACCCCTGCTGTTCGATCGAAATATCCATTTCCGCTGTGTCTTGGTGAATCTCACTGTTCGCTCCCGGTTTTTCTTTGTATTTCTGCCTGAAGCGCAGCACAGACTCCTAAAAGGCAGACTGTCTATGTTCAGTACGTCCTGACATTTCACTCATCTCAGTTAAAGTACGTCCCCATTGTGTCAGACCAGATCAGATGATCTCTAAAGCTGGATATACACCATGCAATTTTTTGTCCCATTTTTTTCTCAGAATGTATGATGATCCCAGTAAGATCTTGGCATTCAATCAGGCTGCAGGTGTGACTTGTAGAAATTTAGGCTACGTCCACACGAAGCCAGAGCTTTCCCTATCCGATCTTTTTTTTTCTCCTCGTCTCAAGAAATATCTGCGTCCACACGAAACCGACACAAAACGTTGTAGTATACATGCCAGACCAGTATGTGGCGCTGTAATTCTGCCACAGAGATGCACTAAAAACGGAGAAGAAGACTTGGACTATGCGCATAAACCTTGCGCACGGTGTACGAACGAACATGAAACAATACATGTATTAATCTGTGTTAATGTTAGTTAATAAAAAGACAATCATTCAGTGTTTGTTCATGTTTTTATTGCTGTTATGTGATGTAGCGGTGTCTGACTAAGGGCGAGACGTGGGCTGATGGCGTCATCATTTCAGAGAATATATACGGATTCGCTGTCCACACGAAAATGCAAGGGTGGCGTTTTCAGATTTATCCACTCTGGGACCCGGTTTCAAAAAATATCGGTTTCACTCTCCCAAAACGCCGGATCCATCTGGATGAAATGCCTATACGATACAAAATGTATGCGTATACAGCTAAAGCTCCATGTGGACGGGGCCTTAGGCTTTGCTAGTTGTCATATCTTTGTTTAAATCAGGTGTGAACAAGTACACTCAAGAATAACAAAAAACGTTCAAGAATAACAAAAATCACCTCCTTTCCCTGCATACAATTCATTTTAGACATTCAGGGATGCACATGCTTTCTGCAACTAACTCCATGTGAAACTGTCACATGGGTAATATCAGAGCAGCACACTCAAATTCAGCACCCGATTCAGTAGTATCTGCAGTATCTCTCACTCCGCCTCTAACTAGGATTGAAAATGCTGTCGTCAGCTGGGAAGGCTTTGATATGGAGCGACTTCAATGGAGAAGACTGTGCAAAGTTCAGGCGTAACAGGAAGGACTGAGTTGTCTTTTCCACAGTACTGTACACAATTGAGGGCAACTTCTGTTTGTGGGACAATAAACCAAACTATTTTATATTTCCCATTCATTCATTCCTATTCATTAGGTTTAGGTTTCATTTAGGTTTCCTATTCATTCATAGGTTTTTTATGTTTAGGCTATGTTTTAAAAAAGGTTACTTGTTCACACCACTGTGCCAGCGAATTTTAGGTATGTTTTTAAGAAGATCTGTGTTTCAAAAGGTGACATTAAAACACAACCAATCATTTAAGCAGTGTTACATGTAATGGGTCCATGATATATTTGTACCATATTGTTTAAATTACAGTTTTCTTTTTTATTTATCTGTATCAGTTGATATTGTAGGGTCCTATGAAATCTATTGTATTTTTTTATTATTGTTTTTTGTTTTTTTTCATTTTACTTTTTCTAGACTCTGTTTTCATGGTTACATTTTATTCATCAAAAAGCATGTCTAATTAATTGAAATCATTAAACTTACAATATTAAACAGCAGTGCATTAAAAATGTAACAAAAATTACATTTTTAAGGCCCTATGAATGAAATATTTTTTGTCTTATTGTCTTTATCTTATTTTTTTCTCAAATTCAAGTTTGAGAATGCTGTGAAGACCTTTAAGTTTCTGTTTGTATATGATATGACGATAGTTTTACTCAAAAGAAATGGTAAAATGCTCATGAAGGGGAAAGAGATTATATTCATGTGTTCATGTAACTTACTCATATATTGAGGCGGCAGAGGCTGAAAACAACGCGAACATCACGCGTGCTTCAGTGTGTGTGTAGTAAATTAAACCGTGCATCTGCGCCATTCATTTACACAGAGAAACGCAGAAATGCAGGATTCTTATTTAAATAGTATTTTGCGGCTTAATAATCACACATATTAGTCCATATCACGTTTTTATTTAAGTGCACTGACCTACTTTTGATGTATCCATCTAAATTTGGCAAATTCCATGACACTCCGCGTTATACTGTAAATTCTGTTTTTATTACTGGATTCCACGATTCCGTCTGCGTTTTCTGGATTGCCGAAATCAAGGGCCCTAATATTGTACATGTAGCCTAATTACGCATTCTTACTTGGCTTTTTTTACATTTAGATCATCTAACACGCAAAGTTAATCTTTAAAAACACTAATAATTTAATAACACTGTTAAATATAATCTTTAGCAAATCTTAAAATTAAAGGGGTCATATGATGCTGCTAAAAAGAACATTATTTTGTGTACTTGGTGTAATGAAATGTGTTTATGCGGTTTAAAGTTCAA
>NW_015558661.1:1820128-1842605 GCF_001515605.1 Sinocyclocheilus anshuiensis | reverse complement strand
TGACTAAATCATCTTACACTCACGGCATTAACATTTTTTTTGTCTTCCAAATTTCTCTATAAATTATAAATACCTCTACCACTGTCTAGCAAATTGTTACTCGCTGGTTGCTAACACTGGACCCTTGAGGGGACAGCTTACTTGTTTTCCACTTCATGAAAATTATGCAGTGCTCCAAAAAGTTTAAGATGAGTCTGTACCATCAGCTCTTATTATCATCAAGCTACTTGTGTTTCTTGAGCCCTTTGAACAGCCTTAACGCTACACTGAAACAATATAAGATGGAGTGATGTAACAGACTGCAAAGCCAGACAGGACCCCTGCTGTTCGATCGAAATATCCATTTCCGCTGTGTCTTGGTGAATCTCACTGTTCGCTCCCGGTTTTTCTTTGTATTTCTGCCTGAAGCGCAGCACAGACTCCTAAAAGGCAGACTGTCTATGTTCAGTACGTCCTGACATTTCACTCATCTCAGTTAAAGTACGTCCCCATTGTGTCAGACCAGATCAGATGATCTCTAAAGCTGGATATACACCATGCAATTTTTTGTCCCATTTTTTTCTCAGAATGTATGATGATCCCAGTAAGATCTTGGCATTCAATCAGGCTGCAGGTGTGACTTGTAGAAATTTAGGCTACGTCCACACGAAGCCAGAGCTTTCCCTATCTGATCTTTTTTTCCCTCTCGTCTCAAGAAATATCTGTGTCCACACGAAACCACAAAACCGACACAAAACGATGTAGTATACATGCCAGACCAGTATGTGGCGCTGTAATTCTGCCACAGAGATGCACTAAAAACGGAGATGAAGACTTGGACTATGCGCATAAACCTTGCGCACGGTGTACGAACGAACATGAAACAATACATGTATTAATCTGTGTTAATGTTAGTTAATAAAAAGACAATCATTCAGTGTTTGTTCATGTTTTTATTGCTGTTATGTGATGTAGCGGTGTCTGACTAAGGGCGAGACGTGGGCTGATGGCGTCATCATTTCAGAGAATATATACGGATTCGCTGTCCACACGAAAATGCAAGGGTGGCGTTTTCAGATTTATCCACTCTGGGACCCGGTTTCAAAAAATATCGGTTTCACTCTCCCAAAACGCCGGATCCATCTGGATGAAATGCCTATACGATACAAAATGTATGCGTATACAGCTAAAGCTCCATGTGGACGGGGCCTTAGGCTTTGCTAGTTGTCATATCTTTGTTTAAATCAGGTGTGAACAAGTACACTCAAGAATAACAAAAAACGTTCAAGAATAACAAAAATCACCTCCTTTCCCTGCATACAATTCATTTTAGACATTCAGGGATGCACATGCTTTCTGCAACTAACTCCATGTGAAACTGTCACATGGGTAATATCAGAGCAGCACACTCAAATTCAGCACCCGATTCAGTAGTATCTGCAGTATCTCTCACTCCGCCTCTAACTAGGATTGAAAATGCTGTCGTCAGCTGGGAAGGCTTTGATATGGAGCGACTTCAATGGAGAAGACTGTGCAAAGTTCAGGCGTAACAGGAAGGACTGAGTTGTCTTTTCCACAGTACTGTACACAATTGAGGGCAACTTCTGTTTGTGGGACAATAAACCAAACTATTTTATATTTCCCATTCATTCATTCCTATTCATTAGGTTTAGGTTTCATTTAGGTTTCCTATTCATTCATAGGTTTTTTATGTTTAGGCTATGTTTTAAAAAAGGTTACTTGTTCACACCACTGTGCCAGCTAATTTTAGGTATGTTTTTAAGAAGATCTGTGTTTCAAAAGGTGACATTAAAACACAACCAATCATTTAAGCAGTGTTACATGTAATGGGTCCATGATATATTTGTACCATATTGTTTAAATTACAGTTTTCTTTTTTATTTATCTGTATCAGTTGATATTGTAGGGTCCTATGAAATCTATTGTATTTTTTTATTATTGTTTTTTGTTTTTTTTCATTTTACTTTTTCTAGACTCTGTTTTCATGGTTACATTTTATTCATCAAAAAGCATGTCTAATTAATTGAAATCATTAAACTTACAATATTAAACAGCAGTGCATTAAAAATGTAACAAAAATTACATTTTTAAGGCCCTATGAATGAAATATTTTTTGTCTTATTGTCTTTATCTTATTTTTTTCTCAAATTCAAGTTTGAGAATGCTGTGAAGACCTTTAAGTTTCTGTTTGTATATGATATGACGATAGTTTTACTCAAAAGAAATGGTAAAATGCTCATGAAGGGGAAAGAGATTATATTCATGTGTTCATGTAACTTACTCATATATTGAGGCGGCAGAGGCTGAAAACAACGCGAACATCACGCGTGCTTCAGTGTGTGTGTAGTAAATTAAACCGTGCATCTGCGCCATTCATTTACACAGAGAAACGCAGAAATGCAGGATTCTTATTTAAATAGTATTTTGCGGCTTAATAATCACACATATTAGTCCATATCACGTTTTTATTTAAGTGCACTGACCTACTTTTGATGTATCCATCTAAATTTGGCAAATTCCATGACACTCCGCGTTATACTGTAAATTCTGTTTTTATTACTGGATTCCACGATTCCGTCTGCGTTTTCTGGATTGCCGAAATCAAGGGCCCTAATATTGTACATGTAGCCTAATTACGCATTCTTACTTGGCTTTTTTTACATTTAGATCATCTAACACGCAAAGTTAATCTTTAAAAACACTAATAATTTAATAACACTGTTAAATATAATCTTTAGCGGGTCATGTGACAAGAACCAACCAATCAGCTTCATCCTTTCCCGTAACAACATTGAAAGCTCAGTCAAGATGAAGGAACAGCTGATCATAGCTGTACAGGGATAGCCATTTTTAAATAAATTTAGTAGCAGAGCTACTGCAAGCGATTTTTAGTGCTGCAAATCCATTTATCCTTTGCTGAAACTCCCCAGTCTTCATGGAGAGCGGAGGTCATGGTTGCTTAGCAACGGCAGACGCCTCCGGAGCGCAAGCGCCCGAACGCTTTGGAAAAAAAGCAGAAAGCGGCGCGCCTAGCGTTTTCCACGCGTTTTTAGGCGCGATATGTGAATGGCCCCTTATGCAAATCTTCCCAGATCGTGACGTAGGTATGTGGGGGCGTGTTAGAACGAGCCGTTTTAGGTAGGCGTGGTTAACTCTTAACTTTTATAAAGAATATCTCTTTGGTTTTGAGACTTTAGTGTTTGCAACTTTACAGATCTTCTTTATGCACCAAGAGCTTGTAACACTCCAAAGAGAAAGGAAAAATTGAAATTGCATCATATGACCCCTTTAACATCTATTTTTCATATTGTATTATGATGTTGTAATGGCTAAATTCATGTGCATTTGCGGTTTTAATATCCATAATTAACTGATCATCAGCCATAACACTGAAGTCAATTTGGTGTCGTCCAGCATTTTAAAATTGATGCAGTGCTATAGGTAAAGTGACAACTGAACATTTTGTCATCAGTTACTCACCCTCATGTTGTTTTAAACCTGTATGACTTTCCTCTGTGGAGCACAAAAGAAGATATTTTGAAGAAAGTTGGAAAACAAACCATTTTGGTGACCGTTGACAAAAAAAACACTAACATTCTTCAGAATATGTTCTTTTATGTTGCACAGAGGAAAGTAAGTCATACAGGTTTGGAACGACACCAGGAAGACAAATTGTCCTTTTTGGCTCAAATATCCCTTATATTCTGGGATACTGATGGGAGACTTTATAACAGTGTTTGACTGGTTGCTGCTTAATTTGAGAGCATGATTTATGAATCTATTAAAGCTCATCATACAGAGTTGTGGTGGATTTAGCGACTGAATGTGCTTCTAATAAACTTGCAGCTCTTTAAGCAGCTTATACCCACTGAGTGTGTTTTGTGGATTTTTTGAAGGTCAAGAGCTGCGTCCTTTACACACAGATCGCTAGCGGAAACTGACTTCTAACTGTCTTCAGGAAAGATAACAGCACTCTCTCATTACATACTCTTAGCCTTCAGCTTGCTTTCAGTTTATCACCAACACAAACGTTGAGACACTGAGCATCACTAGGAGCAGAAGACAAAATGGTTTATCATTTAGTGGTATATTATTTTTCTTTGATTCATGAGTCTCTTACTTTCTTTAATATCTTGGCTAAAGCTCAGGGCTGACAGGAAGGGAATCCATCTCCATTAGTCCTTTGCTGGGTAATGCAGACCTCTGTCTGTGTCATTATGGCCAACTAGTTGTCCAGCAGCTACTAATATATATTAACTCTAAGACTATTTGCTAGAAGAATACTACTTGAATGCATCCAGCAGTTGATTCAAACATATCAGATTCTCATTTTTCAGGGCAGACAACCTCAAACACATAGGCATCTCATTTGAGTAATTTTCTTCTCTGAATAACATGGAGCAGCATTTTATCTGAAGCAAACATAGTTTGCGTACATCCTGCTGTGGTTCTAATTTATCTCTGTTAACTTTTCTGCCTGTACTGCTGATCCTCCAATTATATACAGAGTATGCTGATAAAAGCATTGGAGCTCTTCTGTATTCAGCTTTATTCAGTTTTGCCTGTTCCTCACTGGGAAGATCACTGGGTCTTCTGACATAAGCAAAACCATGATTGTATGTTCATATTACATTAGCTATGTTTCCATCCACTGGAATGGAACTGGAATATCGCATAAAATATTTGCGAATAAAGTTTCCATCCAACAAGTCAAGTAGAACAAAGTCATCACTTTCTGATAAACTGGCACTAAATATCTCTAAGAAAACTAGGAGAATCCACTGAATATAATAATTTTCATATGTAATAAATTCAGGGTCGGCCCTAGAGTGCACAAGTGAGGGGGCAGGCACGATTTTTTCTGAGAAAAAAAAAACCCGGGATAAACACGAAACTTGTAAATAAAATAATCTGATATGTACAATTTAATAACATATAGCCTAGTTTGATATATGAATTGGGTGTTTGTCAACGATTGCATGCGGTCAGAGATTCCTGTGTTTACAGCTCCGTAAAATAACCTACTGGAATTTCTGTAGGTTTGCTGTATAGGCCTAGTTAAAATATTAAAATTACAAACACACAATAACATTTTAAGTTACTTCCATTTCTGAAAAAAAAAGAATGTAGGCCTAGTAATTGATGTCATAAATACACAAGCCTGATTTTTGTTTTAATTATCGATCGTACATCCCAAAAAAAAAAACCACATGAACCTTTGCAATCAAGACTGAAAAAACAACAACGTTGAAGCCAGAAGTAAATGTAAACCAGATTTGGCCCAGACTCTGTTGCTATCTGGGAAGCCAAGCATAAGAATAGCCTACTAATGTAAATTTGTTAACCCACAGTAACAAATTTTAACCAATTAATCGCATATTTTCGTTTGCTGCATGCTTTTAAAAACACACTAAAAATAAATGGTTCATTTTTTTTTTTTTTGAGGAAAATTTAAAAAAAGATAAGTCTCGTTTCTCGTATAAGTCGCATTTTCAGAAATAATAACGGCAGGCCTAATAATGTTATAATGTACCAACATTATGAACACTATAGGATATTTTAGTTCCCCTCACTTTACAACAAATCCTTTAAATTTAACCGTATCAGAACAGAATAAGAATTTAAAAATATATAATTCTAATGGATAAATATAATTGCAGTATATAATAATATAGGCTTAGCAATAAACAGGCCAAAACAAATTAAATTAAAACTAAACGTAAGGTGAAGTTGGGCTTAGCTCTCTAGGCACAAATCCGAATGTGTCCATATTCGTGATGTAGCCTATTTGAAGCTAAACTCTTAGCCTATTTATTATGTAAAATAGGCTTTGTAGTTCACGCGTTTCAGTATCGACGGAAAAATATCATAATGAGCAAAAATATGCCACAGTGGACCGGTGCTCATGCCGAACGGCACGGTGAACGGCTGTGCCGTTTCCAATGAATGCAGTAGCTTAGTGTGCGCGTGAGGCGCCGGCGCGATCAAACAGCTGAAACATAAAATAGGCTACTCCGTCATTTTTGGTCATACAGTAAAGGCATAATTCGAAGCAAAGTGTTAGAAGTTTGAAAATTCAAGAATAATAGCAAAGTTAATAAGAATTCTTTCTAAATGCAGTACCGTTCTTATTTCGCTCTGCATAACCTGAACGAAAAAAATATATATTTTTGCTAAGAACGAACCGAAATTGCGTGTATTTCGTGTATTTAACACCCTGGGAGACCTTCCCAGGGCAGTACCCTGCCTCACAGACTAAAATCAAGGCGCCTACTACGGACACGGCACCAGAGGTGAGGGGGCACAGTGACCGAGGGGGCCAGGCCGGGCCAGGCCCCCCGTGGCGCCAACACTGAATAAATTACTTGTGCTTCAGAGAGAGCAGACGTAACACAATAAATGCGGTCATTGCTTTTAGAGGTGGATGCCTGCGCTTTGGGAACGCAGGCATGTAAGACAGTAATTATTCAGAAATACTTTGATGACAGACTTTCCTCAGGCATTTCAGAACGACCAAAACAACATATAGATGCTGTGAACGAGATCGGTCCGCTGGTTACTGTGGTTAGTCAATTTATCCCGTCTCCTAGCACAAAGTCACATGACTTTTTCATTGCACATGGTGGAATTTATTCGGTAAATGTGTTTCCATCGTAGTTTATGCGCATTTTTTCTTATCGGATTAAAAGTTTATCCTGCTCAGTTGTGCACATAAGTTTTTTTTTATGTGCATTTTTAGAATTTATGTGCATCTTGACGTTTCCATCCAGCTTTTTTTTATGCGATAATCCAAAATGTGCATAAAAATAGGTGGATGGAAATATAGCTATTGACAATCACAGATGTGTTGCTTTCAAATGTGTTGATTGAGCTTATGGTGGGATATCAGAGGTTTCTTTTATTTAAAAGTGTTTTTTATCTGTGTTTCAGTACACCCGGGTTTGGATCCCTGACCCAGAAGAGGTTTGGAAGTCAGCTGAAATCATCAAGGATTATAAGGAGGGAGACAAAGTGCTTCATCTCAAATTAGAAGATGAATCGGTAAGCAAAAACCCTCCCCTTTATCTTTCACCAACAAATCTTGCTTGAACCTTAACGACTTGTTTTATTGGTAAATTAAAACAAAAAATGTCGGCGGGGAAAAAAGAATATTAGGAGCAAAATTGTTTGTCATTGTGGAAAATTATTAAAACAATAAATATTGAAATGGTTTATGTTTATTGCAGTCTTTTAGATCTGCTTTTTTGTTTTAATCTATGAAAAATCATCTAAAAATGGATACATTTTCATATTAAAATCAAAAGTCTGGGTCTAGGACAACAAATAAAAACAACAACAAAAAAGAAAATCTGTACAAAAAAAGCATTTGAAAAGTAGCAAAAAAATATAAAAATAAAGATATTTGCCCCTAGTTGACAAAATTAGGGGAAAAAAAAAAATTCTGATTTATAAAAAAAAAATAGCTTTTTTTTTTTCTCCTCAGACTACAAAGCAAAAAATCTCAGTCATGACACAGCAATTGTGACCTAAACCAGATCCTAACGCTTCCTGCATTAGTTTGGGTTTCACCGTACTGAGGAAAGTGTGTCTTATGAATCATTAATCATGTTTTGGTGTGTAAGAAGCGCAGGCCCTGAGAGGGAAGGTTGTACGCCATATTCTCGAGTGTATTATCAAAAAACAATGTTGGGGAAACCTAAATAAACCAGTAGATGAAATAAAGATCAGCATAACTTATTGAAGCTCTTGTGCCTGTAATGCATTACCAACACTCTCAGTCTGCCAAAAGACACTTTTTGACTCTTGAAGCCCATGGAGTTACTTGACATTGTGGTTTGAATCCAATCAATTTCTAATCTACTGTTTCTACTTAATGGCATTACTGTCTCTATTCCTAGACGTTAGAATATTCAATTGGTCCCAAAGACAATGCACTTCCATTTCTTCGGAATCCTGATATTCTGGTGGGAGAGAATGACCTCACGGCTCTCAGCTACCTCCACGAGCCTGGGTACAAAGCTGTCACTGTGATGTACCCTAAGCTAAAAGGTACATTATTTTCCCCTAAATGGTATATATTAATACCTAAAGTGTACATATTAGTAACTTTTGAGTTGACAGTTTTGTACCTTTTTTTGTGTTGATAACGCAGGTGATACCTGAACAGCACACGTTGCTATCTGTGTTTAAACTAAACTCAATTAAACCTGGCCAGTTTAAATATTAAAGAGCCAGAAGACGCGAACTCGCACGCGCAGTGAGAAGATCTGTGTGTGCGCTCATCCGAAGCGCGTGAACCCACGTCTCAGAACGCGCGCAAATATTAAGCTCTCTTTGAAGTATTGTGCTTGAATGGACAAATTCACACAAAAATTATGTCAAAATGCCCTTCTTGGTGAGTATCCTAGCAGACATAGTCGGCTGAACAAACTGTATCAGTGCACTGGATCAGTGCGTTCTCTTAAAGTGACAGCACTTTCTTAATGTTAATCAAACAGCAACAACACGGAAATCTCACTGCTCTTGATTGAATAACTTTTGTAACTTTAATAAAGATTAATCTTTAATTTATACAGTCAAACATGCAATGTTATTTTACATTTGATTACTTTATTCAATTTCTGTACCTAAAAAACCTGAAAAGCACTGTTTATTTTATTTGTATCTTTGCTCTATTGCATTTATTTGTGCTGTTGCTTGTAGTTAGATTATTTGTTCTTATTTTCTTTATTTTTATTTGACAATATAGTTTTTTCCCTAAACATAGCACATAGCACAACCGTACCGAAACCGTGACTCTAAAACCATGATAGAAAACCGAACCGTGAGTAAGTTGAAACATTGCACCCCTAATAAGTACATTGTACTTATTTTTGAATGTAGTTAATGCCACCCTAATATAAAGTGGGACCACATCATTTTTAATCAAATTATTAAACTAACTACCAATTCCATTTATTCAAATTATGTTGCTGTGTCCATTTTTAATAAATTAATTTTCTATTAAATATTCTGATTATCCTGAATTAATTGAATATCGCATATTTCCAGGGAATTTTGACCCTTATGTTTCATATACCTCTTATTAGTTGTATGTGCTTTATATCAACAATGGATTTACAATATCATCTCAGTTATTCATAGGGACGATGTTTTCATCACTGTTTAAACCTGAATGTTCTTCTGCAGAGATGAAAAGAACCAGTCGATAATTGTGAGTGGCGAGTCTGGAGCCGGTAAAACAGTTTCCGCAAAGTATGCCATGCGCTTCTTCGCCACAGTGGGAGGTTCAGCGAATGACACCAACGTCGAAGAGAAAGTACTGGCCTCCAGCCCCATCATGGAGGTATGCTATGAACTAATTCTTGTGAGAAAATACGATCTAGGTCACCACATGATGTTAATCAGTTGAGAACCACTTGATTGGCTTGCGTCACAGACACATTACCAGAATAATTTGTGTTCAATTTGATAAACTTTTGCCACCAAGTACTTCCATCGTGTGCAGCAGCTGTAAAGGTGCCCTCAATTCACTCATCACTCCATCTCATTGCCACCTTTGAGCTGCGAAATTAAACTCAAGAATCAGCAGGCCTGTTTGAACAGATAAGAGCAAAGCAGGCACTTGTGCCCTTCAGGAAGATAATCTGAGTGCCAACGAGAGTGGCCAAATCTCACAGTCAATTTAGAGATATCATTACTGTGGAAATGAGCATTGGTGATAGAAGGGCCTCTTAGGATGCGAACCTAGACATAGACCATCCTTATACTACCGGTGACTCATAACACCCCAGCTCAGACAAACAAATAATCCAAAATCACGGTAATTACTCATTCTAAATTATGCCGCAAACAGGATTTTAGGTTTACGCCTCTATCATGTTGCACCCTCTGTTGTGAAATTCTTTCTCCACCCTTCTTATGTTCCATTATGCATCAATCATAGTAATTTGATAACCTCCTTTTTCAGATTAAACCAACCAAAGAGTGACTCAAGCATAAAAATTTTCTTTTTTTCCTTCTGTGCAGGCTATTGGAAATGCAAAAACCACCCGCAATGACAACAGCAGCCGCTTCGGGAAATATATCCAGATCGGCTTCGATAGGAGATATCACATCATCGGTGCCAACATGCGAACGTATCTGCTTGAGAAGTCCAGAGTAGTTTTTCAGGTTTGTCTCATGTAGGAATGGTGCTTTAAGATTCATTTGCAGCCCCTTGTGCTTTTCCAAGTGTTGAACATCAATATATTTTTGCAGGCTGAGGAAGAGAGGAACTATCACATCTTCTACCAGCTCTGTGCTTCATCCTCTCTGCCAGAGTTTAAAGATCTAACCTTGAGTAAGTGGTCCAGTTAACTCAGTGACTAGTTTGGTTACTTGTAACTGTATTTTTGAAATCCAAGTGTTTTTATTTGCCATTGACTAGGGCTGGGCCGTAGGACGATACATACTGTTTGATGGCAGAAATAGGTGTTATAATATGGTCCTCATGGCACAAGATGATAAAAAAATGTGAGACATGATGCAGCTCATCTGTCAAATGAGGCTACCTTTACACTGGTGTGTTTTTGTTTTAAAATGCATAACTTTTGCTATGATTACGCCTGTCGTTTACACTACTCCGGCGTTTTCGAGGGTTGAAAACAAGACTTTTGAAAATGCTGCAGACCCCATTTTAGTTTGAAAACTTACACTGGTTGCGTTTCGGTGTAAACAGACCAAAACGGAGACTTTTGAAAATGATGGCATGGCTGCCCACATTCGCTCTGCGTATCCTTGAACAGGTAGGACACAACGCGGTAGACAGACAGTGGCAGCGGCAAAGCCAAACACAGGCGCCATCTTGCCACGTGAGGTACCTCCTCTGTCTGTTGGAAGTACATTTCACATGTACAATGTACATTTGACATTAAGGCTAAGTTTACACTTGTGTGTTTTAGTTTTAAAATGCATAACTTTTGCTACAGTTACGCCTGTCATTTACACTACTCTGGCGTTTTCGACCCTCGAAAATGAATACTTTCGAAAACGCTGCAGACCCCTTTTTAGTTAGAAAACTCCGGGGTTGCGTTTCAGTGTAAACGGACCAAAACGGAGACTTTTGAAAACGATGGCGTGGCTGCCCACATTCGCTCTGCTTATCCTTGACGACCGTGTAACAATAACATCATGCTTATTGTTGTACCCATAGATATGTATAGGTAGATTCCCCATTCGACCGCTCCAAGCACGTAGATGCGTCCGCCATCTAAATAATAGGGAAATACATATCTATGGTTGTATCTGCATGAATGGTCATGTGACATGCGTTTTTTTGGTTGTGTAGTGTAGATGGAGATTGTTTCTGAAACGCAGTGAAAACGCCAGTGTAGACGAGGATCGTTTTCATTTTAAAATGCCATTTTAAAACGAAAACGCACTAGTGTAAACGGGGCCTTAATATAATGTCTGAAAGTATCTTAATTTGTTTTGATTTTTTTTCTTATTAAATATTCATATGCACATTTTATTCAATTAAAATGTAATAAAATTGTATTTGGAAATATTATTGGAGGGGTGAGGTGTCCAAGTCGCAACATCTAGTTACTGGGGTGCCTCAGGGCTCAGTTCTTGGACAACTTCTCTTCTCTGTCTACATGGCATCACTAGTTTCTGTCATTCAGAAACATGGCTTTTTATATCACTGCTATGCTGATGACACTCAACTCTGTCTCTTTCCATCCTAAAGATTTGACGATAGCTGCTCCCATCTCAGCATATATATATATATAAAAATCTTGCTATGTGTACTGCGTTAGGCTAACCGAGACTTGTCACAGCACATAGCATATTATTGCTCTTTTGTTGGTTTTTATTGCTTATATTTTCCAAATTGTAAGTAAATGTCTAAATGTAAATGTAATTATTACTATTTAAAGTAGTTTTCTCATTTCTAATTTATTTTAAAGCTGCAGTCCGTAACTTTTTTTTGGTTAAAAATGATCCGAAATCAATATTTGGGCAAATTTAAATTTTAAAAAATTAGAGATTAGACTGTACAGAAATTGAAATCTACACGTTTATACACACTATATTCACATAGTAACATAATGCTGATGTTGTTAACATTAACAATTTGAGAATAAAGTATAACAATAATAATAATTTGCACGGTTTGATGTGATATGAGCTCATTTAGATTAAATCACCATAGCGTGATTTATTGTAATGCTTTTTTTCTCAGTTGGTCAGAACAAACGTAGCAGACTTGTTACTTACTTTTTCAGATAACAATATACGGTGAAAATTCTTATTTGGGTCATATATTCCAAGACGTAGGCTAGAATCTGTGATTCTGAAGTACAGTGAATATCCACACCGGTGCGGTGACTGACTGCCACACATACTCCTCAAAACATTAGATTCATCCGCACTGGAGCCGTGCCAGAGCACAACCCACACAAGGAAGATAATTCCGCAAACAGCTGCAATTGCAGGTTTTCAAACAGAGATGGCGACAAAGAGGCAAAACTTACGGACTGCAGCTTTAAGATATAATTTATTCCTGTGACAGCAGAATTTTTGCCATCCATTACTCCAGTCTTCAGTGTCATATGATCCTTCAGAAATCATTCTAATATGCTGATATTGTGCTCAAAAACATTTAGTATTATTATCAGTGTTGAAAACAGTTGCTTACTATTTTAGTGGAAACAGTAAACGTTTTTCAGGATATATTGATGAATAGTAAGTTCAATAGAACAGCATTTATTTGATATAGAAATCTTTTGTAACAATGTAAATGTCTTTAATGTCACTTTTGATTAATGCATCCTATTGAATACATTAAAAAAAGCTATTACTGACCCCAAACTTTTGAATGCCAGCGTACATGATTTTGATCATAATGCTGCCACTGACAGTCTTTAAGTCTTACTCATTCAAATTGTCTATTCACCCTCATGTTTTAGCCAGCGCAGAGGACTTTACCTACACGTCTCTCGGTGAAAACATTTTCATTGAAGGGGTGAACGACGCTGAGGACCTTGTGAAGACAAGAGAGGCTCTTACAATGCTTGGTAAAAACTTCAGCAATAAATATGACTATAACCAAGGTTTTGCAACAAGCCATACTGAGTGTCAAACATAAATATTACAACACTGTGTGTTGTGCAGGTGTGAAAGAGATCCATCAAATGAGCATCTTTAAAGTAATTGCCTCCATCTTGCACCTGGGGAACGTGGGGATTGTGTCGGAGAGAGATGGAGAATCCTGCCATATCAACGTAAGTGTACAGCAAATATTGTGTCTTAGTGTATGTTATCTATTTTAGCACATTACCGTTAAACTGCTGACTATCCTTCACTAAACAGTTACAATCTCTTTTTGCACCTGCAGAGGGATGGCACACATTTACATCATTTCTGTCGGCTTTTGGGTATAGAGCAGGAGCAGATGGAGCACTGGCTGTGCCGCAGGAAGCTGGTGACCACTGCCGAGACCTATGTGAAGAACATGTCGCATGCCCAGGCGGTCAACGCCCGAGACGCCCTGGCCAAACACATTTACGCCCATCTCTTTGACTGGATCGTGGAGCACATCAATAAGGCCTTGCACACGTCCACCAAACAGCACTCCTTCATTGGGGTGCTGGATATCTATGGGTAATGCTTGTGATAATGAGAGGGCATGCAAGTACAGCTTGAGAAACATAGCTCTTCGGTTTCTTATATACAGTAGAGTAATATGTCTTGTGTTTTGACCTTCCCTTAGCAGAAACTGCATTGAGTTTTTAGAGTTAGCATTTGCCTGTAAGCCTTTCTGACCATGGGACTAATTACTTCCTCAAAGAAGGGAACTTATTGATCAGCATTAGAGTAAATAAGCAGAGAAGTGCCAAGCTATCGGATGCAGAGAGAAGTGTGGAAGGTGTTGAGTTTGTTTTCAGGGAAATCGGATTGATTTTGTTAACATGTCTTCACCTCCCAACAGATTTGAAACCTTCGAGATCAACAGCTTTGAGCAGTTCTGTATTAACTACGCCAATGAGAAACTACAGCAACAGTTCAACTCGGTCAGTAATAGATTATCAATAGATCCATATGGTTAGTGTCTTTTGGGCCACTCGTGCTATGCAGTATTTAGATATATATACCATCTTAAATGTCTTAATATATTGGATAAAATAAAGTTGTATAGGCTAAATAATGTATATTCTCAATTTTTAAGGTTAAAAATCGCATTTAGTTATAAATGTTTTTAATTTAATATTTTAAATATTATTAATAATAATATTTTTTAAATATATTGAACAATAATTTAAAGATTTTTCACAACAGAACTCTGAACAGGGCGTCTTAATTAGTTTCAATTTCACTGACACTAATATGCAGTATTTAGACGTATACTATTTATAAGTATTTATTTATTAGATGAAGTATTATAATGATTATAATTTTTTTCTCACGTTTTAAAAGTGGAAATGATTTTTGTTTTATTTTAATAATAACTTTTATTATTAATAATAACTTGTATTTTTTTTAAATAATTAAACCATTTTTCATTATTCATTTAAGAAAATGAATGAACAATTTTACTACTTTAGTTTGTTCTTGAGTGTTGTGCACATCTACAATAAAAATAATAACCTGGACATTTCCTAAAGAATAATCCAGAATGAAACTAGTTTTCTCAGGAATATTGTTTTAATTGATAATCATTTAATAGTTTTTCTATATCACTTTCTAATCAGTTTGTTTTTTTTTCTTTTCAATGGCTTTCAGTATCACTTTCTATCCTATTAGTCTTTTATATTATTCATTTGAATAACAAAAGCCAGTTGCATAATTAATCATATTCCAGGACATTTTAGAATTGCAATTACAATTTAGAATTGCATTTAGAAGTAAATAGATAATACAGTGTAGAAATACAAAAGCGTTCATTTTTAAAAAGTTAGAAAATGTACTGCATGACAGGAATGACCTGTGTGTTTGTGTCATGACTCTTCGCTGTATTTAGTTTCAAATTTAATGTATTTGATGCATTTACCTAATACATATACATCATATATTCCTTAGCATGTGTTTAAACTGGAGCAAGAAGAGTATATGAAGGAGCAGATCCCCTGGACGCTTATAGATTTCTATGATAACCAGCCGTGCATTGACCTCATTGAAGCCAAGCTTGGTATTCTGGACCTTCTTGATGAAGAGTGTAAGGTGAGTCACGAGCAGAGAGAAAACAGTTGTTGAGAATACGATAAAGAGAATTTGAGAGGCATGTTATCTAAACCGGTCTCTGAACAGAGCGTCTCATTTAGTTTTAAAGACCTCTGCCTCTTTGAAGTTTTTGAGTATGAATCAGAGCAGCTTCAAAAGTGTGATCATGCTATTTCTGCTACAGGTAACCCAAATAATGTTTTCAGTTTCCTGCAGTTCAAAGTATTTTTCTTTACTGCATCTGACAGGTGCCTAAAGGAACGGATCAAAACTGGGCTCAGAAGCTGTACAGCCAGCATTCAAACAGCGGGCATTTCGAAAAGCCCAGGATGTCCAACAGGTCTTTCATTGTGGTCCACTTTGCAGATAAGGTTTGTTCAGCTTATATTAAGCACACTATAGGGCTCAGGATGCTGCTGGGATATAATAACACCCAACCTATCATACTTAAAGAGATAGTTCACCCAAAAATAAAAAATTATGTCATTAATTATTCACCCTCATGTCAGAAAGCTCTCGGATTTCATAAAAAATAAGTTATTTTGTGTTCCGAAGATGAATGAAGGTCCTGCGTGTTTGGGACGACACGAGGGTGAGGAATTAATGACAGAATTTTTATTTTTGGGTGAACTATCCCTTTAACTTCCTAAAACTCTTTTACAAACAAAGCAGGCTTTTCACACTTTAAGCTGTAAACCATTTTCATTTTTAAATCTGTAACAGATTTAAATTGAAAAAAATTACGTAAATACTTTTTGTGGAAATGAGCAAAATGTGTGTTGCGCAGATGGGCTCACTAAAACCCAATTTTTGTGAAATTGTGTTACACAACACAAATGTTTTGGTTAATAATGCATGATGAATGCAACAAAAATAGATGATTCATCTTCATGCCAGTTTGGGGGCACAAAAATGATGTAGCATGTTATTTTTAGTGTGGTACTGATGAATGCATCACACTTGTGACATTATGACAGGTTGAATATCAGTGTGATGGCTTCCTGGAGAAGAACAGAGACACTGTTTATGAGGAGCAGATAAACATCCTCAAGGCCAGTCAGGTGAGCACTGTATATTTTTCTTAAGAATAAAATGTTATGTTTTTTAAAAATGCATTTATTTATTTTTTTACCCTCTGTTTATTTAACTCAGCTCAGTTATGTTGCTCTTCCCCATCCAGCCAAGCCTCTGTTTATGCTTCACGCTTCCTCATGTCTCTGCATGATGGAAATCACACTTTAGCTCATGTTTTGCTCTCTGGCCTGTTTAAGCAGTTAATTGACTTTCAGGCAAACAGAGGCCTGACATTGCCCACACCTAGCACTGTATCACCCGAACAGCCGGCTATTCACGAACAGCTTGTAAAACTCCAAAGAGAAAGGAAAACTTGAAATCGCATCATATGACCCCTTTAACCAAGATTAAATAGTATATCCATTGTCTTTGTCAATACTGATCTCTCTCGTAGTGTTTTGTCCTGAGGTTTCTTGGCAACAGAATTTATTTGTAGACAGCAGCACATCAGCGTCTACAAGCTAAAAATCTTCTCTGCAGGACAGTGTCGAGTGAAACTTTCACTAGGATTCTTGTAATGAGGTGTCCCTGTGGAAGAAGTGCAATTTAAACATCAGTTTGTCTCAAGTGATAACAGTTTTCAGCACTGCTGTCTGAAGTTTAAATATGTTTCCCAGCTATGTTCTCTTCAGGATATCTGCAGTACTCTCATCATGCAGGGCTCTCATTGTGGTTTAAAAAGTCGTGTTTTTTTTATCGATGAAATAGTGAAGGCTTGGCTCTTGCATATTAATTAGGTTGTACACAAATAATTTAACATGATCTTTTGCTGTTTTAATGAATAGTCTGTGTGATGTCTATGACTTCATTATTTCATCTACCACTGATCGGCACTTAAAAGATACTATTTCAAGTATGTATGTCCTTATTATTGGAATACTTTGTCCAAAAATGAAAATAGTGCAGGAAATTTAGCAATCGTCAGGCCATCAAAGATTACATCACTTGCTCGCCAATGGATCCTCTGCAGTGAATGGGTGCCGTCAGAATTTAAGTCTTGTGAAGTGAAAAGCTGTGTAAGAAAAAAAAAAATCCACCATTAAGACGTTTTAACTTTAAACTTAATACTTACTCCATACTTCATAATAACACGTCCTCCAGTGAAAAAAAAAAACATACCTATTGTCTTTTCAAATCAAAACATATTTGACAAATTTGTTTAAAGTAATGCTAAATTTCTCAGAATCTGTTCTGGATTCATTTTGGATGAACTAAGGGTAAGTAAAAGTTTTCCGTCTGGGGTGAACGATTCCTTTAAAAGTATACTATATTTGTGTTATTTTCTTACTGATTTAAAACAGCAAATTAAATCCTTTTCAGTCTAAATTTTAATTTTGGTCACACTTTATTTTAAAGTCCAATTCTCGCTATTAACAAACCTTAGCTACGACTTTTGCCTCAATTAACTCCTAATTTGCTGCTTATTAATAGTACGGTAGTTGTTAAGTTTAGGTATTGGGTAGAATAAGGGATATAGAATATGGTCATGCAGAATATGTGCTTATTTGTTTTGTAAAGTTCACATTTCTAAGAAAGGATAGGGTCTTGTTTTGCTCTGTTTGTGTCCTCTGCAAATTCTGAGCACAAAAGCCCCTTCAAGGATGCTAAATTGAGAGGGTTTTGTCAGTCACATGCTCTTAAGGTTGTGAACACACAGTCACAGAGTTCTGAGTCAGATAGCCTCCAGTCCCTGAGCGGACTGCAGTCTCCCAATGCCTCTCTCACAGGAGATGTGCTCTATGCTCAAAAGAAAGATCCGGTAGGTCTCTAGATAACACACCAAATCTCTTGTGGTGTGACATGCTCACTTTTTGTACCCAGATGTTCCTTGTTTAGAATCTTCTTACGTTGGTTTTCACAAAGATTCCTCACTTTTCGATTGCTCTCTTGCTCTTTGTAGGTTTGATTCTAGAAGAGCTGTTCAGCAACTGCGAGCATGTGGAGTTCTGGAGACCATCCGCATCAGTGCCGCCGGCTATCCATCCAGGTTATTATACGTATCTGTACTTTTACTCAAGTACTTGATTTGTGTACTTCGTCCACCACTGCAGGTAACGGATCTACAGATTCCTTTAAAGGGCTTCAGGACAGGGTAGACATGGGGCTCTTATGCTTTTCAAACAAGTACTTCGTATACACATGCATGACCTCGTGTACTCTTACTAATCATTGGAAATTATATAACTATGGAAATCAAACCACAAATACGAGTTTATTTAAAATGTTTTTTCCTCATCACATCTGATGTCATTTCTTAGGTGGACCTATCCAGATTTCTTCAGCAGATATCGGGTGCTCATGTCAAAGAAGGACATGACCATTGGGGATAAGAAGCAGGTTTGTAAGAACCTGCTGGAGACCTTGATAAAGGTAAGACTACCATGGCTAGAAATGACTCAAATGTAAGTTGTATGCATAGTGCTCACTCTCATCCTGGTATCGTGGTTATACAATGTTTGTCTGGACATTTACCACAGCAATTTTGAAGTACTTTGTACTTTTATTTATTACCATGCTATTGCCATCTAAAACTATCCGTGTGCCATCTATTACCATGTTACTGTTTAAGAAAATTGATAAGCTCAAAACATATTCCTATCCTAGAAATTAAAATATTTTGTAAACATTTCTAACATATACTCTGATTGAAAGTTTGGGGTCTGTAAGTGTTTTTTTTATTTTAAGAAATGAATATGTATTAGGATGCATTAAATATATATTAGTGCTGTCAAAATTAGCGTGTTAACGCAGGCGATTCATTTTTTCAGTTTAACGCGTTAAAAATATTTAACGCCGTTAACGCAGGGGCAGGGCTACGGTTGGCCACCCCACTCACAACTGCTGTTTCTGTCTCTTTTTTCGTGACAAGAACCATCGTCGATTTAAACGCAGAACGTCTTTATGATCACATCAAACAGGAGACTTTTCAGACGTGTGCTCCAACTTCACTTCAGGGTCAGGTGCGAGTCAAACAAGGAAATGGTGCTCGTAGAATGCTCTTCAATTGCACGCACAAAGGCGCCGGTGCGCTTATTTCATATCAAAGTGCGAATGAAACAATGTGCATGCAATGTCGTAGTTATGTCGTCAGTTAAGTCATGAAGTTACCAAAAAGGCAATTAAAGCTGCCTTAAAACTGTGCATGTATGTATTTGTTATATGAGTCACATTTAAGAACATGTATCTGAAATGCTTCCAAACTGTCCTGGAGCATCCCAGCACTGTCTCCCTCACCTAACACACTCGATTCAACTCAATAGAGACTTTAAGAACTGAAGTGGGTCAGAAAAGGTAAAGAGAGATGCGTATCAGATCACGCTCAGCAGCGACAGCTCTTAAAGTGACAGCAGACAAAAAAAAAAAACTAATAACCAGCTGCTGTGATGTCTGGTAATCAAAGATCAAAAGAAAAACAGGAAATCAATAACTTTTGTAGCTTTAAGGATTCATCTGTATTTAATTTAGAATTTAGTGTTTGATCAATTTATGTATATTTCCTACTTGCTGAAGGGCACAGGTAAATATGACATTTATTATAATGGGTTTATGTGAAGATTGTTTTACAGTAAGTTCACTTAAATTAGAAGTTATTTTAAGTAGTCTAATAAATGTTAAAATTGATAGCTTTGTAATGTTGAATGGCTAATCAATGGTTAAATATTAAGGGAAAAAATTATTTCATAGAGACATTAAGAGTGACACTGGCCTTCAGTCATAAAAAAGATGCCATTATACAAATATTAAAAATTTACTGTCTTTGTTGTTTCTACAGTAATTTGAAGATTGAATGAAAAATATTTGTAAAAACTTTAATGTTAGGTGGGATTAATTTCAGAAAATATTTTTGATTAATTAGTTGTTTTTTTTAATTGATTAACAGCACTAATATATATATATATATATATATATATATATATATATATATATGTATGTATATATGTATATGTATATTTCAAATAAATGCTGTTCTATCCGTCAAAAAATCCTGAAAAAAGTGTATCATGGTTACCAAAAATATGTTAAGTAGCACAACTGTTTTTTTTAACATTGATAATAATCAGAAATGTTTCTTGAGCACCAAATCAGCATATTAGAATGATTTCTTAAGGATCATGTGACACTGAATACTGGAGTAATGGCTGCTGGATATTCAGCCCATTTTGCCATCACAGAAATAAATTAAAAGATTAAATTTTGCGTTTAAAATTAAAGTTACATATTAAAATTAAAAGTTATTTTAAATTGTCATCATATTTCATAATATTACTGTTTTACTGTATTTTTGACCAAATACATGTAGACTTGATGAGCATAAGAGACACAAAAACAAAAAAAATCTTACTGACCTCAGACTTTTCAATGGTAGTATATTTATCTCAATAAATGCAGTTCTATTAAAAACTTGCCATTTTTTTACACTTACTGCTTGTTCAAAATAGCATTTTGGACACATGAGCAATGCCCAGGGGTTACATATTTGCCTTCTCCAACATAAAAAATATTTGTAATGTTTTTTCAAAGATATTTATGATGAATAAACCTGTTAATTGTGCCTCTTATCTTAATTTCTCCTTCAGGACCCAGATAAGTTCCAGTTTGGAAAGACGAAGATTTTCTTTAGGGCAGGTCAGGTGGCCTATCTGGAGAAGCTCCGAGCTGATAAGTTCCGCTTCGCCTGCATTAATATCCAGAAGACCGTGCGAGGATGGCTCCAGAGAATTCGGTACCGCAAGATCCGCAAGTCTGCTATCACTCTGCAGAGATACGGCCGGGGTTACTTGGCACGCAGGTGAATGTTTGAATAGACGGCTCTTAGATTGAACTTCACAGAAATACAGAATACAGAAATATTCAGCTTGGTATGTTTTTCGCTTTACTTACAGCTCTTGTTCTCTCATTCTCTCTCAGATATGCAGAGATGCTTCGCCTGACCCGAGCAGCACTTATTTGTCAAAAGCAGTACCGGATGGTACGAGTTCGACGGGAGTATCTGAGGACCCGTCGGGCTGTGATCACCATTCAAGCGTTCGCCCGGGGCATGTTCATACGCAGGTTATATCAGGAGGTACTCTACAGCACTTTATCTTTTGTTTCACACTCTTCATGTTTCTTTAAAGCACAGTTTTAAGCTGCATTTTCTGTCTTTTCAGTTCCTGCTCCATCACAAAGCCATGATCATTCAGAAGACCGTCCGTGGTTGGCTTGTGAGAAAGAAGTATCTCCGTGCCAGATATGCTGCCATTGTCATCCAGTGTTTCTACCGCCGTGTACGTGCCAAGCGCCAACTCAAACAGCTCAAGATAGCAGCCCGTTCGGCCGAACACTTTAAAAACCTCAATGTCGGAATGGAGAACAAGATCGTGCAGCTTCAGAAGAAGATGGATAACCAGGTACAGGAGCATAATAGGATGCATGAATGATTACGGAGTCACCAAAACGAATTGACATGGTGTTGACTAGTTATCTTCTTTCTTTACAGTCAAAAGAGTATAAAACTCAGAATGAGCAGCTGGTTGTTACTAACACTACTCTGGGATCAGAGGTCACCAAGCTCCAGAAAGAAGTGGAGACTCTTCGCAGTCGGCAGACTGCTGGCACTCAGGTGACATCACTGCAGGAAGAGCTTGAGAAGTTGAGGGCGGAGCTCCAGGAAGCCCACGCCCAGAGGAAGCAGATAGAGGAGGAGTTCAGCAACGAGAAACAAGGACTCGAACAGGTGAGAAAGGATGCTCAGGTAACTAATTGATGTTTGTTGATGTTCTTTGTCTCAAGAATTGTTTCATATTTCTATATCATTTAAAACGTCTGAGGGTAAATAGAAAAACAGGTCAATGCATTTAGTTTTCAGTTTCCACAGGAAAACAATGACACTCTAAAGGGGCAGCTGTTATGTAACTAATGTCTGTCATGCACAAGCAAAGTTAATAATGCATGGAAATTGTTTAAGAGGTTTGACCAGCTCACAAAAGGTCTTTTGAAATGGAATAATCAGCTAGTAAGCCTTTTAATGTAATCATCTCCCTCATGTTTTGATGGTAAGAGTTAAAATTGATCAATTTAAATTATAGTAATGTCTTAATATCAGTGCTATAGTGATGCACTCAAATAGTTTTTAAGGTTATGCTTTTTCCTTGGTTTTTTATAGTAACGTGTGTGTGTGTGTGTGTGTGTGTGTGTGTGTGTGTGTGTGTGTGTGTGT
>NW_015558661.1:1796636-1817490 GCF_001515605.1 Sinocyclocheilus anshuiensis | reverse complement strand
CGTGTGTGTGTGTGTGTGTGTGTGTGTGTGTGTGTGTGTGTGTGTGTGTGTGTATATGTATGTATGTGTATACTGTATACCTTTCAAAAGTTTGGGATCGTAACATTTTTAATGTTTTTGAAAGTCTCATGCTTACTAAGGCTGCATTTATTTGATCAAAAATACAGTAAACAGTAGTATAATTACAATTAAAAATAACTGTTTTTTTTTTTTTTATTTGAACATGTTTTTAAAATGTCATTTATTTCTTTGTTGGCAAAGCTGAATTTTTAGTAGCCATTACTCCAGTCTTCAGTGTCACACGATCCTTCAGAAATCATTCTAATATGCTGATTTGATACTCAAGAAACATCTTATTATTATCAGTGTTGAAAAGAGTTGTGCTGCTTAATATTTTATTGAAAACCTTGATACATTTAGATGCCATTTGATGCGTTCTTAATGACTTAAGTATTAATTTCTTTGAAAATAATCTTAATGACCCCAAACTTTTAAACAGTAAGGTATATATATTCACAAAAAGGTACATATCAAATAATAAGACGGTTTGAAATTATTATTAATTTGATTTTAATTCAGCTTTTCACTCAAAATTGGTATGCTGATAATCTAATTTATATTTGTGTAAAGATTTTTTATATTAAATTAGAGAAATGCAAAAAAAAAAAAAAATCAAACTTGTGGACCCCACTGTGTATAATCTGAACTGGCTTGCTTACAGTTAAACTTGTTTATCTGATGGTCTGAGATGAAAGGGTGGTGTGACTTTCCCTTCCTTTTGCAGAGGGTGGAGGAGCTGGAGAAAGAGAACACGTTCTTGAAGAAGGAGAAAGAAGAGATGAACCGCAGAATCCAGACCTCCAATCAGGGTGAGTTTCATGCTTCAGAGTCACACGCACACTCGGAGCATCTGGAGGAAGGGAGTATGAGGAGCGAAAGGATGTGTGGCTTGCCTGGAGGGCTGGGCTGGTTTTGTTTGACGCACAAGAGAGTCTGTGTGCAGAAGTGGGACGAGAGAGACAGGAACTGCATTGGATTTCAGTAGAGGAATGTGACACTTCTGCTTTACCTGCACAACTAAAAGCTGACCGTTGTATCAAGCCGGTTCACATGCGAGAATGCTATTTGAAACCCGAGGTTTGGTCTCAATATGCTTTCTGTTTTCTAAATTTCGTTTTAACGAGTTTGTCCCGCACTTATTTTCCTCAGTGCTGTTCTGCTGTCGAGGCTGTTTAAGTTGTTCAAAACACTATTTAAAGGACTGTTATGAATGCAGTGATTGTTTTGGCGACTTTCATCAGTTTTTGTTAACAGTGTCTTTAGTAGGAAACAAATTTTTCTCTCAGAACTTTTATTTCTGGTCTTTATTTCGGCCAATCTAAAGAGTCACTAATTTCACTAATGATAATGGTGACTGTCATTTGCTCACCCTCACATCATTCCAAATGACTTCCTTTTCATTTGCTGAACACACACACACACACACACAAAAAAACTTTTTGTCCATACAGTGCAAGTCTATGGAGTCCAGTCAGTTTTGTTTTGGGCCCCATTCATTTTGTATTGTATGGAAAAAAAGCAGTTCTTCAGAATACCTTCTTTCATGTTCCACAGAAGAAAGAAAGTCAGGTTTGGAACAACATGAGGGTGAGTGAATGGTGGCAGGATTTTCATTTTTGGGTGAACTATCCCTTTAAAGAAAAGTCTTGTGCAATTCATGTGAATAGTATGGTTAAAGCTGGAGGCACAATCAAGCTTTCATGTGGCATTGATAAATCAGATAAAATTCTCGATAACCAACAGTTTTAACATATGAAATACCCTTTTGTTTTGTAATTTCTATAACAGTTAAAACAAAAAGAAACAAGGAACATTTTTAAAAATCTTATTTATCATATTTCTAGTATGTCTTTATGGAGCTTCACTTGTTCCTCAAGTCATTGCTTCAAATAAAAGGGTCAAAAGAAACAATGTCACAGGTTTATTATACCATTATCTTGGTATGATAATTATCTCCTAATTATGGATGGCTGCTTTATCAAACTACTATCAGGCCATACGTCTGATAGCTCTTTCAGAAAGGATCTGATTATAGGCTTTCACACTGTACATACAACTTTGAGTACAGTTGAGAAGAGTTTGCTTTAAGTTAGTGGTGATGTTTTGATTATAATATGCATTTTGAATGTAGAGGATGTGCTTATTTTATTTCTATTGGGATTACAGAATCAAGAACATTTTGTAACCTACACATAGAAGCTCAAAGGTCCATCAGAGTAATAAAGATCTTTTATTGATCGATAAAATGTCAATCAAGCCGAAGAATAATAAAAGATTGATAAAAGTGTTATCATCATCACTATTACATTGGCTGATATTCAATTGGACACAGTAACACAAAACCTGTAGTGTGAATGTAAAATAAACTGGGATCTCATAACTAAAATAGATCAAAAGAGGTTTCAGTTTTTCATACCCTGAATAAAAAAAATCCTAATTTATGAGAAAGATACGTTTTTCACACACGTGACACAGAAATATTCAGCTTGTGAAAGTTGATACAGGTGAATGGGAGCTGCGTGTTGTCTGGCTCATTGCTTTATTCCTGTGAGTGAATGCCTTTGTTTTGTCTCTCAGGTCAGGCAGGTGATGTGTCTCAGAAAGAGATCCGTCTGCAGGTTGAACTGGATGAGGAGAGGCAACGATATCAGAATCTGGTGAAAGAATATTCCAGACTGGAGCAGAGATACGAAAATCTGCAGGAGGACATGTCCTCCATGAAGGTAACGCTTTGACAGTGAGTCTGAACTTCTGGAATTTGCTTTTTACTGTTGTCTGTAACATCTTTATGGTTCTAGTTCCATCCCGGCCACCGGAGGAACCCCTCTAACCAGAGCAGTCTGGGCTCGGACTCCAACTACCCCTCTATCAGTATGTCAGAGGTGGGAGACACTGATGACACCATCCAGCAGGTGGAGGTAAAGCTATTTAATTGGATCTGCTAATATACACCAGCAGCCTTTGAGAAGGGTATAAAGACACTTCAGGATGAGCATCAATTTGGTTTGTCTTCCTGCAGGAGATGGGCATAGAGAAGGCTGCCATGGACCTCAGTGTATTCATGAAGTTACAGAAGCGTGTGCGAGAGCTGGAGCAGGAAAGAAAGAGGCTGCAGACCAATTTAGAGAAAGTAGAGGAACTGAGCACACGCAAGGCATGTTTATTTGTCATGTCTTTTCTGCTTTCATACACTTCTCACACTTCTCACAATACAAAAAATTTAAAATACAGAACCGTTTTAAACAAAATAGAAAATTTTTTTTTTAAATACAAAAACTTTTAAAATAAAAAAATATATAAAGAGAGTAATCATTGTTATTTTGTTTTTTATTTTATAATTTTATTTTTTACTTTTATATTTTATGACATTAAAACTAAAGTCTGTTGGCTTTGACTGGAAATATGTCAACAAAGGAAAGATAACTGACTGTTTTATCATTTGATAGGGTTTTTGAGGTAGTGAATGTATGCGTTAATAAAAATAATCTTAAATAATCGAGATTTGCTGATTGTTGATACTCTTCTCTTTATGTTCTCATGACAGTTTTAACAACAGAACTTAACCCGAGTGGCTGCTAAACATTTCCCACTTTTTGGCCGTAGGTTACAACACAGCCAGGCGGTCATAAACACCAGTTATCTTTTCTGATGTTCCCTCATCTGGACTTGCAACAGCATGGTCCTCTGCTTTATCAGTCAGCTTGTGTTTACAATTTTTTTTCGTTCATTCTTTTATCTTATAGGGAAATGAGCCCATGATCTCCACGTCAGAGGATGATATAAATGCAGACCTGGCCTACAACAGTCTGAAGGTAAGAGTCAGTCCAGCTCAGTGTAATGATCATGCCGCTTTGCCTCCAGTCAAATGTCTGTCTTGGTGCTTATTGATTTGTTCTGCACTGGGGCCGCTCTGCTGCTGCTGCTGGTCGCTCTGCCTGTTAAAGTGTGGGTGAGTGGAACGATGCAGAAATTTAAGACCAGGGCATTTTTAGAGAGTTGAACTATGGCAGGAAGGCACATGGATGATGTTTTGCTTTTATTTTTGTTAATCTATTTGCATAAACTCTCAAATTCTTCATTTTGTTAATTAAACACTTTAATGTTCAGACAAACTTTGAAAAGTGCCTTTGGTATAGACATTGAATTTGACATAAATGAAAACACAGCTGTGTGGAATAGACAGAATGTTTAATAGGATGCATTGTCTTTAAGATCCAGTTGATTTCTTAATAGATCTCTTGATCTGATATCGTGAAGTCAGTCAAAACACACAGAGGCAGGAAAGCAATCACATTAAATTTTTTCAACCTTCTGTTTTATTTTGTCTGGCTAGAAATAATATAAGCAATAAGCAATTACTATATAAAGCAAAAGCAATGAAACATTTCTGTTTCTCAACATAGTCTTTTGACCTTAAAGATTTTGATACAAGTTCTTACCTCTGAATTTTCGCACTCTCTTATTTCCTGTAAAAATGATACAGCATAATAACGTGAGATAAAATAGTGATTGCAAACAACATCAAATCAAAAGCAAGTTTAAAAAATTGATGTATGTGTATAGTATTATGAAATGCTTAAATGCAAATATAATTATTCATTCTTTCAAATTACATTCATGACTATACATTTTTATATAAATTTTACTTTTTGCTCTATATATTATAATAACAAAATATTACATATAATGCAATATTAAATGTGTATATATATATAATATTAAATCAAAAATTATATATAAGACTTGATGGAAAATGAACTATTATAAAATATTATAATCTAATATATAAAATATTACATTTTATATCTGTTATTCTTTTTAATTAAAAAAAAATCTAAATATAATAATACACTATAAATTATACATACATATATGCACAACACTCTTGCACTCAACACTCATACATGTACAACACTCTTGGACTAGTCTTGAAGCTGCACACAGGCAGGTGGCTAATACGAAATCACATTTATTCCTTTGTGTCCTAAAGCTTTTTTGTCAGATCTAATTTTTACTATCATGTGATTGTGATCTTCATCGGACACCTCACAAGCCCTTAACACTTTAATATCAGCAATCAGTTTTCAGTTCAACCAGTCATTTATCTGAGCATGAGGGTGTGTTGAAACCCCAACAGCAGGCTTGGTTTAACAGCTTTAAAAGGTTTGACTCTGACCAGAGAGCAAAGTACAAGAATGAAGACACCAGAGCCAAAAGTTGATCTGGAAGCTGTGCAGCTGAATGTGGAGCTCAAGGCAGTAGAATTACATAACTGATTTGTTTGTTTTCTTAAAGCACCCCAGTATTGCACGGTGAGCTTATATAATAATTGCTGATGGTTCTTGTTCTGCAGCGCTCAAACGCTCTTGTGTGTCTGATCAAAGCTTTAGCTACGGGCGTTAGATTCACTTGGATAAAATTACTGCAGTCAGCATTGCTTGATTTTTTTTAATTTTTTGTGAGTCCCTCTCTTTCTGTTTCAAAGATTCTTTCTCTCACACAAACACACATTCGTTCAGGCTTATTTACAACTTCTTGCCTCCGGTTACTTTTGATAGCTTTTACTAAAAATAAATCCTTTAAGTGGTACAAAATGCAGGCTATTTACCCTTTTTCAGACTGTATTCATAAAATTTGTTCTGTTTACAGCGGCAAGAGCTCGAGACTGAGAACAAGAAGTTGAAGAATGACCTGAACGAGTTGAGGAAAGCGGTGGCCGACAGGGCCTCCGATAACAACTCATCCAATGAGCTTCAAGAGGGCTACAACCTGCTGCTGAATCAGCTCAAAGCGGCCAATGAGGAGCTGGATGTGCGCAAGGAGGAGGTCCTTATGCTTAAGACCCAAATCGTGAACTCCACAAGGCAGTCAGAGAACATAAACCACATTGTGAGTCTAAAAACATCACCACCCCTCATTTTATAAATTTGACCTTTGTAGGCTTCTTTTTTACAGCTGTTGTCTTACCAAATGAAGCTATTGTAGTATATCATTATCATATCAGACTTTCTAATCCATTAGCATCCCATCAGGCTTCAGGGTACCTTGAATGGAAAACTTCTTTAGCGTCTATAAAAGCGATCAGGCATGGAGACATTACATTAGATAAGATGGGATATAATGGGTTTTGTTGGAGCTCAGAGTTATTTAAGTTCAGGGAAAGTTCAGTGTAATAGTGATGGTGTGTCTGAGCTTTACAGAAGCTGTACTGCTAGTGAAAATGGCTTTATATCCTTGTAATGCCTTTCTGAATCTGCTGAGGAGGGCCAATCATTGTCAGCATTGATTATGCTCGGAAAGAAAGTTCTTTTTCTCATTCTCACTGTTATATTTAATTTTATGAGTAGCTGAAATGGAGAGTCCATAAGACAAAAAACACTTGGAAAAAACTCTTTTCTCTGTGCAGGAATGCTTCAGTGCACAAAAATATCTATAAACATACATTCATTGTTTCCTTTTGATATATTTGTTTCATTCAAACAGGATTCCAATGATGTATCAGAATGGACCAACATCAAGAAGCCCTTGGACTCAGAGGACACTGGTGATGCGCCTGATTTAAAGAAGTAAGGCAGTCCAATCTACCTAATGAAAGGCTTTTAAAGTGACATCAGCTCTCCTCCACATACTCATTCGTCTATTTTAATGAAGATTGAATCCAGTGGTATTGACCGTTCTTCTGAGTCCAGAGCAGCTCTCTGATTCAGCTCTTCATGCTCAGTCTGCTTTCATTTACAGCAGTATACCTCCGTTTTCTGACCCACATTACTGGAGAGCCAATAACTTCTCATGAATTAGCATAGTGCTGCCTCAAACAAGCACTCACAGTCTCAAAGCTAACATTTGAAAAGTTATCTGCAATATTTCTGTCAAATTTATAGACCACTACTGGCTCATGGCAAGTTGGAGACAATTTAGTGGCCATACAAATTTTTTTGCCATGAAAAATTATTTTGCATTCATACTAGTGGTATTGAAACTGACATGTTTCATATTATTATATTCTGTTGCACTACAGCATTATGTCTACTGCTCTAAAACAAAGGTGAGCTTTAGAGATAACCAATTAAAATAACACCTTTTTTTTTTTCTTGGTGCAAATTGAGTTATAAATTGGAAAAAACGGACACTTTTTATTTTTAACCACACACAGGATTTTAGGATATTATAGGCAACAAAATTATACTTCTAAAACCAACTAGATGAAGGGTTTTGCAGCTTTCAGATGCAGGCATGGAGTTTTGAATGTTTTGAAATTGCTGCTTCTTAAAGGTAAATTTGAACTAAAAAGTAAATGACTGATTCAAATTGCGTCACAACAGTTCAGGGTCATTAACATTTAAAAAAAAATATATATTCAGCAAGCATGCACTGAATTAAATTGAAAGTGACATTTTAGAATATTATAGGCAACAAAATTATACTTCTAAAACCAACTAGATGAAGGGTTTTGCAGCTTTCAGATGCAGGCATGGAGTTTTGAATGTTTTGAAATTGCTGCTTCTTAAAGGTAAATTTGAACTAAAAAGTAAATGACTGATTCAAATTGCGTCACAACAGTTCAGGGTCATTAACATTTAAAAAAAAAAAAATGTTTTATTATTAATACTTATATTCAGCAAGAATGCACTGAATTAAATTGAAAGTGACCGTAAAGACTTTTATAATGCTAAAAAATATTTATATTTTAAATTACTGACTCCAAATTTTTTAACAGTAGATCAGACTATCATTCTCATTTGATGTAAACAAAGTATTAAATTGCAATTCCATATAAAGTTACTGACCAGCTGGCAAGTACCTTTTTTACAAACTAGGGATGGGCGATATGGGCTTAAAAATGTATCACGATAATTTCTGATAATATATCTGTGTTCTTCAAGCAATCTTGGGTATTTTTTATAAGGATAGAATATATTTATAATGCAATACTAATCGACATAGCCTTTATCACTGTATATAATGCTATAAAATAGTATGATTTCTGCCTTATTCTGTGATACGAAACCACATCTGATCACAAAAATAAAATATTTAAAACACTCGACTGTTATGAAGTTAATATGGAAAAAAAGCATGTCAATAAATTAAAATATCTTTGTTGGACAACAGGTTTGTAAACGACTCATACACATGTAAAACTGTGTCGCACATGTGCTACTGTAGTACATTTACTCAAGGCTCAGACCGATTTTTGTCGCACTGTACAGCCCTATCCAAACCTGTTCCAGATTGTAGAAGGAGCTGCTCAATTTCACGTCCGCCTTCCTTCACGTCACTCCACACAGTCGCACACAGAAATATGTCAACAACTAGACTTTATCGTTATTATCGCTTGGAGAATTTTTACCGGTATATCGCAAACGATAAGATAGCGCCCATCCCTATTACAAACTCACAAAAAACACTTTTTGCCCTCATTTGGCACTCGCTGAGTGTTCATTTTGGACTCTAATAGTGCAATAAATAAAAAGGTGCCACAGTACAGTCTATTTAAATTTTAATCTCTGGCTTTTTATCCTTTTACCTCTGGCCAGTGCACTGTTAAAATCTGAACTTCATTCTGTCCAATATCCATTCAGGCTGCTCTGAATTCATGACACTTTCTCTCTGTCACATTTTTAAAGTGGTCTTTTGAAACGGAGAGTGACAGATGTTAGATGACGTACTCATCATTACCTGTGAAAGAATACGTTTCGTACTCTGTGGTCTCAGGACTTGGCACTTTAAACACCATCTGATTTCTCATGCATGCGTTTTTCCTCCTTTCTCTATTTCTCATTTCCTGTGAGTGCCACATCTTCTTGCAGACATTACTTGTCCAGGCAGCTTACCTAAAAAAAAAAACATTATATCCTCAAGAAATAACCAAAGTTGTAGCAGCTACATGACCTCTTTACTTGAAGATAATACGGGTGAAATGGAGATGGGTAATTCAGATGTGCCCTCATTCTCAATCTGACGTCTTCACAGACTAATCTAACCTGCCATACCTTGCTTTGCTACACTAACTGGCCCTGCCATCTTGTCATTCTTCTCTTTTGCTTTCTCTCCTGTCTGTCTGCTGCCGCTCCTCTGTCTCTTTGGCTCTCTGTTACTCGGATGCCAGTAAAGCTCAAGACTGGGGTTATTTGAATGAAGATGGGGAACTTGGCCTGGCCTACCAGGGTCTAAAGCAAGTTGCCAGGTTGTGCTTTACATTTCTTGGATTTCACTCCAGGTTTAACTGGATTTCCGAGGCTTCTGTTTCTGTCAGTGTTTTTCAATCAGTAAAGGACCATTGGGCATATATTGAGTTTTGTCACTTTTGAGAAGTGTGTTGAGGGCTAACCAAAGTGTATACACAGTTTACACCCACTTATACCATATTATGGCATGTTTGTGTTCAGGCTGCTGGAGGCCCAGCTGCAGACACAGTCTCGACAGCACAAGGATGAGTTAGAGGCTCTCCACACGCAAATCGAACTGCTGAAGGACAGTCTGGAGAAGAAACAGGAAATGCTGGACCACTTCTCCACACTTTCTCCTGATGCTCTGGTGGAGTTCAGCGTGCAACAGGAGATCACACGCCTCACTAACGAAAACCTGGTGAGACCTTATGTCTGATAGAATTTATGTAATCAGTATTATTGTCTTCCTTTTATTTTTATTTATTTTTTTTTTTAAGTGCCTAGATATACCTAAAACAAGCAGTGTTCATTTTGACAGCAAATTTTGATTTAGTTTTAGTCATAGTCTTTGGACTAAAATACCATTTAGTTTTAGTCATATTTTAGTCATTTGAATTGTTTTATTCTTAGTCTAGTTTTAGTCGACTAAATATCATGAGACTTTAAAATCTAATGGGTTTATTTAGTGTAATGCCTTTATTAAGTGTCTTTCTAAAATGGTCAATTTTCTATTAACCTGGTAATATAAATGATATTAAGATTTGAACGCAATATAGACAAAGATTAAACTGACACATAACATGTCTTTATCTAAAAAAAAAAACACTTTTCATAAAGAAAAAAGAACGGATGAAAAGATGGTCTTCTTTTCAATAAAATACCAGTGATTATAGGGCCTATAATATGCATTCTTTATAACAACTTGTATGCAACATCCTTCATTCTTTCAAGCAGACATATTTATTTATATAAATTAAATTTAGATTGTTCCTTATTAGAGCTACTAAAGTGATTCAGTCAAGAGCAATGAGTGATTTCCTCACTTTTGTTGATACATTAACAAAAAGACAGACAATAACTAAATTAAGGCTGCTGCCCCTTTAAAACTGATTGCACAGATTCAATATACTGGCGATTATTCTCCCAACAGTTTACACTGAGATGTAACTGGGTGTGTTTACGTAAATACTCGTCAAAAGAGACTTTGTGTGTATTTCTCCGTTAAGTAGTCAGTAGTCGAATTTAGTAGTCAGTAGTCGAATTCAGTAGTCGTGTGCTGTTTGAGAGGCACTTTTCTGTGTGCGGGTTTCGGCTGTGTGCACTCAGAAAACCGGACTGAATTCAGTGCTCTTTCGCGTCATCACGCTTTTCAAATTTATCCATATGTCTGCTCTTCTCTTATTCCCAGACGCTGACATTTTTTTACGTTTTATCAGCTGTGCCGCAAGTGTATGCAAGCGTATGATCAGAGAGTTACAGTTCAAATGTGCGCATCTACTCTCCCTTCCACGCAGGAGATTCGTTCTGATTGGATCTCTATCCAGTCATACCTCCCTAACATTTTCATCTTGTTTTTATACCTTGACGAAAATGTCAGGAGATTTTCGTCATTGTTTTTGTCATTCAAAAAGAGTTTCTATTTTGTCATCTCGTTTTTGTCTGTGAAAAAATGTTTACGAAAATGATGAATATACGAATATTTTTCATCAACGAAATGAACACTGAAAACAAGATCGATTGTAGATTTTGAATGAAGCATATTTTTTCTTAACTTATTGGCTAATTGTTTATAATAGCATGAATCTCTGAATTGTGTTAGATTTATGGTAAATAAAACAAATAAACTGTTTTTCATTGCGATAAGAAAAATGAAACAAGACGATCTAAAAACAAATTTGATTTTGCACAATCGATTTTGCTAAAACATATTAAATTCATCTTGTTTTAAGGAATATTTGCTTATTTTGACTGGGAAACAACACAATTGTTTTTCAGTGAGCCCTCAGACTTAGCCAATGGTTCATATCCAACACAATATTGACATTCTCACTCAAGATGATGGTGATTATTGTTCTCCAGGATCTGAAGGAACTTGTTGAGAAGTTGGAGAAGAATGAGAAGAAGTTGAAGAAGCAGTTGAGGATCTATATGAAGAAAGTGCAAGAGCTGGAAGGTTAAACATCTGTCTTTCATCTGTGTGTTTACCGTTGTCTTGTACTTATTGCCATTTGCTGATGTGCTGTTATTGTTCATACAGTGTCTCAGGCCACAAAGAGCAGACCAGAGCTGACTCGTCAGGTCACCGTACAGAGGAAAGAAAAGGACTTTGAAGGCATGCTGGAGTACTACAAAGAAGATGAGGCCTTGCTGGTCAAGACTTTAATTACAGGTATGTGTAGTTACATGCAGGCATGTTTTAATGTGGAGGTCCTGTAGCTATGTTAAATGCACAGGTCTTGTCTTTAGAGATGAAGCCCAATGCGGTGTCGGCCACAGTCCCCTGCCTCCCTGCTTACATCCTCTTCATGTGTATCCGTCATGCCGACTACATCAACGACGACCAGAAAGTTCATTCACTCCTTACCACAACCATCAATGCCATCAAAAAGGTCCTGAAGGTATGTATACTGTATGTAATCACATCGACACACTCCCAGAATTCAAACCAGCTACACTACTATTCGAAAGTTTGTTTGTTTTTAAAGAAATTAATACTTCAGCAAGGATGCATTAAATTGATCAAAAGTTTCAATAAAGGCAATTATAATGTTAAAGAAATGATCTGTTTAACATAAATGCAGAGTTTAAAAGTAAATACATTTTATAATGTTAAAAAAAAATGCTGTTTAGCATAAATGCTTTTAACATTCTATTCATCAAATAATCCTGAAAAATCTATTTCACAGTTTTCACCAAAATATTAAGCAGCACAACCATTTTTAAACACTGATAATAAAAAAGAAATTTTTCTTGAGCACCAGCATATATGTGACCCTGGACAACAAAACCAGTCTTAAGTAGCAGGGGTATATTAGTAGCAATAGCCAAAAAAAAACATTGTATGGGTCAAAATTATTGATTTTTCTTTTATGCCAAAAATCATTAGGATATTAGGTAAAGATCATGTTCCATGAAGATATTTTGTAAATTTCCTACTGTAAATATATTAAAACTTAATTTTTGATTAGTAATATGCATTGCTAAGAACTTCATTTGGACAACTTTAAAGGCGCTTTTCTCAATATTTTGATTTTTTTGCACCCTCAGATTCCAGATATTCAAATAGTTGTATCTCGGCCAAATATTATCCTATCCTAACCTACCATACATCAATGGAAAGCTTATTCATTCCGCTTTCAGATGATGTATAAATCTCAATTTCGAAAAAATTGACCCTTATGACTGGTTTTGTGGTCCAGGGTCACATATTAGAATGATTTCTGAAGGGTCATGTGACACTGAAGACTGGAGTAATGATGCTGAAAATTCAGCTTTGCCGTCACATGAATTAATTTTTTTAGATTATATAAAAAAAAAAAGAAAACAATGTTTTAAATTATAATAATATTTCAAAATATTACTTTGTTTTATTGTATTTATGATCAAATAAATCCAGCCTAGCTGAACAAGAGACTTTTAAAAAAACTTCAGTCCTGCTGACCCCAAACTTGAAAACAGTAATGTATAAACCCATAAAGATTTCATCATCCCTCTTTTTTTTAATCTTCTCTCCAGAGAAACAATGATGACTTTGAGATGACCTCCTTCTGGCTGGCAAATGCCAGTCGAGTTCTGCACTGTCTGAAGCAGTACAGCGGGGATGAGGTGAGATTTTTATTTTGTCCAGTGATGATTTCAGCTGCAAGTATAAGAGCCAGTTCCATGTACCACACTTTAACATATTTAACCAGCCATTAAGTACAGATAATGCTTGAAAAGTGTGGTTTTAAGCCTCAGGTGACCCCGTCTAGATCACTGGTATGATTTGGCTGTTGCTTCCTGTCATAGGCGTTCATGACACAGAACACTGTCAAGCAGAACGAGCACTGCCTGAAGAACTTTGACCTGGCTGAGTATCGGCAGGTTCTGAGTGACCTCTCCATCCAGGTCTATCAGCAGCTCGTCAGAGTAGCAGAAGGCATCATGCAACCCATGATTGGTGGGTACAGAGAGACACCAGACCACTATAACCACTAAAAATGGAGTTGTTTGCACATTCTAATAGTTCATAATGTTTTGTCAGTTTCTGCCATGCTTGAGAGCGAGAGCATCCCCAGCCTGGCCGGAGTGAAGCCCATGGGCTACAGGAACCGCTCCTCTAGTTTGGACTGTGAGAGCGGAGGTCCAGCGGGCTACACGCTACAGGCCCTGATCAGGCAGCTGGGACAGTTTTACACTGTCATGGCGGACCACGGCCTGGACCCTGAGATCAGCCAGCAGGTGGTTCGCCAGCTCTTTTACTCCATCAATGCAGTGACCCTCAACAACCTGCTGCTGCGCAAGGATGTCTGCTCTTGGAGTACCGGCGTGCAGCTCAGGTACACGTTTGATACACGTTTGAAATCCGTGGCCTTGTTAAATCTTCAGGACTTCAGATGAACGTAACATCCATCTCATTGGTGACATTTCAGGTACAACATCAGTCAGTTGGAGGAATGGCTGAGAGGAAAGAATCTGCACCAGAGTGGAGCCGTAGCCACCATGGAACCTGTTATCCAGGCCGCCCAGCTGCTGCAAGTGAAGAAGAAGACCTCCCAAGATGCAGAGGCCATTTGCTCGCTCTGTACCGCCCTCAGCTTACAGCAGGTACAAATTTAGCATTCATTTTTTCTTTATTCATTTTTTTGTTTTGTTTTTCATTGACTTGATGCTATTCTACTTCACTTCAGATTGTGAAGATCCTCAACTTGTACACGCCACTCAATGAGTTTGAGGAACGAGTCACTGTGTCTTTCATAAGAGACATACAGGTAAACACACTATGGACCACACACTTGCTGGGTGTACCAAAATTTCAACATCAGTAAAACACGACAAAAATATGCTAGTAAACACACTCCTGCCTAAAAATGTTTAGTCAGTGTATATAATATTAAGGAATTTCTTTTATATAACAGATGTATTATAGATTAATATCATACACTGTTGTTTAAAAGTTTATGGTTGGTAAGGTTTATGTTTTTTCCAGGAGATCTGTTCATATTAGTGTACAAGGCTGCACTAATTTGAACAGATATACAGTGAAAACGGTAACATTTTTTAAATATTATTACAGTTTTAAATGTAATTTATTTCGGTGATGCCAAAGCTGAATTTCCAGCAGCCAATACTCCAGTCTTCAGTGCCACATGATCCTTCAGAAAGGATTCTGATATGCTGATTTGCTTCTCTAGAAACAATTCTTGTTATTATCGTTGAAAACAGTTGTGCTGCTTAATATTTTTATGGAAACTTTTCAGGATTCTTTGAATAAAAAGTTCAGCATTTATTAAATAGACAGAACGGCATTTATTTAAAATAGAAATATGTTGTAACATAATAAATGTCTTTACTGTAATTTGATTAATGCATTTATTCATTGCTGAATAAAAATATTAATTTCTTTTTTTTTAAATCTTGCTATTGAACAATTCTTTTCCCAGTTTTTTTTTTAGTTAAATAGTTTAGTTTTTTTAGTTCAAGTTATATATTCATGTAAAAATGTAAGTGCAGTTTTGTCTTTATTGTTAAACATTACTATTTGGTTAATTATAAATTGACTAATTTTAAATACATTTTTGTATAGATAGCTGCACACTTGTTAGTTCTGTTTACACTACAAAATCTGAAGTGGAGATCCCACATTTTAACATACATTTGATTTGGTTTCCTTGCAACTTAAGTCTCTTAACATCTCTCTTAGAAGGGCTTTTCAAACAAGAAGTGTATTAGATCATTCAACAGAATTTATTTTTCCACATGCACATGAAAGCATTCAAAAGCTGGTATAAGTTAGTATTGTCTTGTTACTGAAAGATCAGTATTTTCTGCAGTGTTTGATGGCTTCTCAATGAGCATGTCCAATAAATACTCTCATTTCTCCTTTCGCAGAATCGCCTCCAAGATCGAATAGAAAACAACCAACTGCTGGTAGACACTAAATACACCTTCCCTGTGCTCTTCCCTTACACTCCATCAGCGCTCAGTCTGGAAACCGTACACATCCCGGCCTCCCTCAGCCTGCACTTCCTCACACGGGTCTGACATCTCAAATCTCTCTGTCTCACTCTGAGCGGCCTGCAGCGGCCCATCGGAGATCTGCTAACCCACATACTAACAACACCACACGTGTGGGATTTACAGTATCGACATTTAACAAGACGAACAATCTCCCTGACCAACTAACTGTGGTGTTGAGACTGTTTCAATAAGGGTGAAAATAAGTCTAAATGATGCAGGTGTAAATACGCTGTCAGCCTTTTGACTTTCCTTCTATAACACTCAACCAGTTCTCTCTGGTCTCCCATTTTATACAAGCAAGGTTATTGAAATATGAAGTTTAAACACTATATTTAGATTGGGATGTGTTTGTCTTTGACTAATTCTTATGATTAAACAAGTGTAATCTAAATTAAAGTAAGAGGGTTTTGGGCTACTGACATGAAACACTAATGCGAGATGTATGTGTCTGTATTCATGTATCTGTATTAGTGTGCACTGATTTCTTTGTGTTTGTAATGGAAAAGTGTCTTTTATTTCCCTTGCTTGTGCTGGAGCACAGTCTCATCTCAGAAACATGGGCTCCCACTGAAGCAACGCCACAATCGCGCTTTTTTTTCTAGGTGAACTTGTAAAATCGGCTGCCAAGATTCATTCCCACAACCTCTAGCAAAAAGAAGCAGGAAATCTCTGCATTGCAGTGGCTGTTGCCAGTGGATCGGACTCTCCAAACAGGGGCTTTTTAAGCTTTTTTTCTCCGCATGTGTTGAAGAAACCGATGCAGAAACTTGGGACCTTGAATCACAGGGCCAGCAAATGTGGCCGATCGTGAAAGTGACCATGACAAGTCGAAGTATGTGGAGCGGAGGGAACGAGGAGAGGAGTTTGAGCTGGGATATTTAATATTCTGTTGAAATAAATAATCTTGTGATTGTTTGTTGGTGGAATCTAGAATGTGCTGGAAGGCATGTGCAAGTATGATGAAGAAATGTATCTAAAGAGGCGTCATATACACTGGGATGAGTTTTATGGTGTACAGAAATACATTCTCAAAGCTACCAGGTTACTATTTCATGAAAGCAATTATCACAATTTACTTTAACTTTATACTTTACACAGCTCTGTAAATGATTGTGTAATCAAATAGCAATAACTACGCATTGTTTACAAAAAAAAAAAAAGTACAATTTTATACAATCTCCCGATTTTCCCCTTATTTTGTATGTTGCCAACAGAATGGGCTGTTCTGCGAGAATAGTGCATCATGTCAATTCAGGATACCGTATTTTGTTTCAAATAAGTAATTCACGTTTTAGTTTTAGGTTTCAAAGTTTATACAAAGCGGTCAAAATCTCATGTATTGCACATCTCATGTATATCACTCTCTGGATACAACTTTCTGGATTGAAATAGTTCTTTCAACGCCAATAAAGTAAGAACTGTCAATTTTTCAGTTGTATTGTTATTTTGTAAATGTATTGTATATTTTTTTGACCATTCATTTTACGTTGACCATAAAGAGTTTTAATGCCACAGTCGCTTGGTTTTTATGTTCTAAGCAAGGGTTGATTTTATTTATTTATTTATTTTTACTGCCCTCTACCGACCATATTTGGAGTTGAGTCAAAGCTCTGAAAAATTGCATGCCTTTATCTAAATGATTGCTCATTTTAACTGCTGGTACATCAGAGTTAGACATTATGTATATGTTTCATATATGAAGAGTTTATTTGCAAAAACGGATAACTTTTTTTTTTTAATTTTCAAAAACGTTTTTTTTTTTTATTATGTTTTTATTGTGTTTTGTTGTGTTCGTTTGCTGCATTTTTTTTGTTATTTTTTAGCCTAATCAAAATAACCCAACTGCAGTTTGAGATTAATTGGAATGCACAATGAAAAAAACATGATTTTTGACAATTGTTAAAAACAGAGTTGTCTGTTTTTGCAAATATCCTCATATAATTTGCTTTTTTTTTCAGTGACACTCAAACAGTAAGTACGATTTTGCACTGTCTCACAATATACCATGCATGCTATTTGTGGCACGAAACTCGCACCTTTAAAAGCAAATCACACCCATTTATTCGGTCTTTATTTTTATGCTCCAAAATATCACACTTATTAATTTAATTTTAACTTTGATAAAGCACGCACATGAACTCATCCTTTAGATCATCATTACAGTTAATGATGCTAAATGAAGTCTTGTGAGTAAAGTTCACGGCTAAAATATGTTGTTAGTTACGAGCAGCAGGGTCTTCAAGCTTCTTATTACGTTTATATGACGGCTTCTACATAAAAAATATTAATTTGAACTTAAATGGCTATTACAATCCATTCATTTCATAATTTCGCTAGAAATATATAGTCCCTGACATGTCAGTGATGGTCCTCGAATTAGATTGGTGAAGCGGAACTTTAACAGCATTGCTAAGTTACTTTTCTTAGGGGGTATTTCACTGTATCACTCTGCTCGTCTGTGTTGTTCGCGTTCCTGACAGACTGTCATTAGTCATCAGTCTGTGCATTAGTGGTGGGGATTTTTCAGTGACAACAATCTTTCTGAAAGTTGACTGTCATTATGTGAGTGAATAACTGAATCATTCTCTCAACGGGCTTCTTCAGGAATTAAACGCCACAACTATGTGTTGCTCCTTTAGCGCTGTTTTTGCAAAGTAGCTAGCAATACTATGTATATATATATATATATATATATATGTATACACTATGTAAATGTAAGTTATTTATTGGACTGATGTGTAAAATGATATCAAAGTTGTGCTTAATTTGATTAATTTTAAGTCAGTTAAAACATGAACAGCATCTAGCAAATGTCAGTTTTAAAATATATAGGCTATTATGTGAATTTAACATACCCAGTGCATACTATTAAAAGCTGTAAATGTCAGAACAAGTGTCAAGATTATGAATCAAAAGGCTGTAAAAGTATGTGAGTGAATCATTGAATCATTCTCTCAACTGATTCATTCAGAAATTATGTGTGGCTCCTTTAGCTCTGTTTTCGTTGGCGTGGCAAAAACACACAAATCATCTAGCAATACAATGTATAAAATGTAAGTAATTCAATATTAATGTCTTATTTATTGGACTGATGTGTAAAATGATATCAAAGTTGTGCTTAATTTGATAAATTTTAGATCCGTTGAAACGCTGCATGAACAGCATCTAGTAAATGTCAGAACATGTGTGAATTTAACATGCCTGGTGCATACCATTAAAAGCTGTAAATGTCAGAACAAGTGTCAAGATTATGAATAAAAAAGGAAGTCATTATTTTGTCCCTGTTGACCGCATTTGAATATGATTCAGATCAATTCAAATCTTTCAATCTGTTTATCTTTTTTTCAGTCACTTTCGATGCTTTCAACTTCCTCGCTGGGGTCTTGTGAATGTGGCTGCGCACTTTTTCCCAGACATATGAGCCCTGTGGTAACGGTCGTAGGATGGCAAGGCACGCCAGTTTGATCATTTGCCTTGTCTGCTCAACCTGTTTGTGGTAACGTTTTCACAGGAAGTCATCACATTTTGGCAATGCAGGCGCTTAAAGATATTTCAAATGCAAGCATAACATGAGATTTGTCAAAGCACGCATAGGTTTAATACAATATTTTGATGTTGTTTTTCTGTCTCTGTAAAAAATGTTTATCTCAGCAGTTATTTTAAGGTCAATCCATCAGTCAGAGGAAGTCTATCCACAAACCATGATGTGACTCTCAGTTTTCATTGCTCCCTATCTGCTTTTTTTCTGTTTTGTTCAAGCTTTCACTTTTCTTTAGAAGTAAAACAAATTTGTTGGCCTACCACAACCAACAGACAACACAATAAGCCAAAAGACAATAATGCAGAATTTCCAAAATTAAAAACCCTTAGACCTTTTAAAAATAAAAATATTCTGTAGTCAATAAAACTTGAGTTTGTGCCTCCATAAAGTGACTTTCTCCCACAGAAAGCAGCTCATCTCCTCCCTCTATACCACCTGCTTGCATTTCAGGGGTTTTTATAGGAGCTCAAAGATCCCAACCTCAACGAAAGATAAAGGAGAAGAGTGCAGAGGCATTAAAAAAATAGCACCCTATGGTATAGGAGCCTCGAGCGTAGGGTACATACAACAACTGTATGCAGAGAAACCACCGATGCTGTTGTTGTGAGATGTTTTTGTGTGATAGGGGCCTACAGCGATAGAGTGTGGTTTCGGAGGGGAGGGGGAAGGGGCTCTTACAATGCAACTCAAAGTGCTTGTCGCATCTTTTTGCACCACGTTACTCTTCTCCAATGGTGCCCTTTATCCACGTGGTTACTTACCAACCTCTCTGGTTATTGGTACCGACCGAAGGAAAAGATGTCTCACTGTTTCTGCGGAAAACACAAATGACTGAGCTAAAATGTATCTGTGCTTTCTCCCCTTTCTTGTTCTCATATGATCATTACTGAGCTACGACATGTTAACCGCAGTAGTCGCCCACGGACGCATTCGAGAGTATACTTACACTAGCAACCCTGAAACCCTCCTCCTCACACTGATGCTGCACCATCCTACTAAAATATCTACCTAAAAATCTCTTCACGACATGGGACTTTTCGGTCTTTGTACACATTTTTTCATATAACTTATGATTTGGCGGTATATGAGTCCAGGGCTAAATACTGTATATATATATATATATATATATACAGTGCACAGCATAAATGAGTACACCCCCTCTGAAACTTAACAAATTCAGCAATTACTCTTTGCTTAGAAGACATGTTATGGTTTTTTAGAGATATAATATTCCAGCAAGTCTGCTTGATCAGTTACACTCTCAGAAATTAAAGTACATAATTGTACCTTTAGGGGTACAATGGCTTGTCACTGGGGCTGTACCCCCAAGGGTACAGCTTTTGTACCCTTGGCATAGGGTACAAATTTGACAATTTTCTTATCAAAGTGATCAAATGTTGTGTTGCAAAAATGAGTACACCCTCCTGAAAGTTACTAAATAAAACTTAAAAAAAAAAAAAATTCTGGTGTAAGGTTAAGGCAAGTATTGATCAACAGGTAAGTATGTTGAACCAAAACTATTAAAGGTAAGTCATTTTTTGATAAATACGTGTTATATGGCCCACTGAATCATACTCATGGACTTATTTAGACTTCTGGGAATCCATACTCTGGTCTCATGAGACCAATTCAATCATTTCGGATCTAATTTCATTAGAAAATCACAGGTAGGTTTGTTTGATTATAGGGTCGGAGCTAAACTCTGCAGGAAAGTGGATCTCGCGCGCCAGATTTGAGGATCACAGTTCTAGAATATTACACTTGGTTGAATTAAATCTAGGTTGTACTCAATTCTGCAATCCTTCATTTAAACAAAAATTGGCTAAGTTTCTTATTTTACAGATATTAATGGCATGTATTTTTC
>NW_015558661.1:1794182-1795251 GCF_001515605.1 Sinocyclocheilus anshuiensis | reverse complement strand
ATTTATTTCTTAGCATAAAAGAGGACAATGGTACAAGAGGAATACCAAATTATTGTTTTAAGTGTGAAAATATAGCCAAAGTAACACAGAAATTCAAAAGCAATGGACTTGTGAAAAGGCCCCTGAAATAATCAGGTCTTCACTTTAAGCTTTCATTTAGTGATGAGTGAGTTTTAAGAGCAGGAAGAGCAGGAGAAACGTGTGAAAGTGTCTCAGAGCCGGCAAAAGCTGTGAAAAGAGTGACAACAGAGTAAGACACCAGAACTACCGACTGTAGCCAAAGCACAATAAACTCATTTAGCTTTTTCCAAGGCCCATATTTACAAAATATAGACTTCTGGGAATCCATACTCTGGTCTCATGAGACCAATTCAATCATTTCGGATCTAATTTCATTAGAAAATCACAGGTAGGTTTGTTTGATTATAGGGTCGGAGCTAAACTCTGCAGGAAAGTGGATCTCGCGCGCCAGATTTGAGGATCACAGTTCTAGAATATTACACTTGGTTGAATTAAATCTAGGTTGTACTCAATTCTGCAATCCTTCATTTAAACAAAAATTGGCTTGTTCAAAAAAGTCTCTTATTTTACAGATATTAATGGCATGTATTTCTCTGTTTTTATTAAGAATACGTTTAATACATTTCAATTTTGCCATCTTTCTATGAATTATATTAGTGATCATTAAGAACATACATCTTTTATATTTAATCAGGGGGTGTACTCATTTATGCTGTGCACTGTATATATATATATATACAGTGCTGCTTGAACATTTGTGAACCCTTTAGAATTGTCTATATTGCTGCATATATAACCCAAAAAAATCATCAGATTTTCATGCAAGTCCTGGAAGTTGACAAAGACAACCCAGTCAAACAAATTAGATGAAAATATATACTTTGTCATTTATTTATTCAGGAAAATGATCCAATATTACATATCTGTGAGCGACAAAAGTATGTGAATCTCTATAGCTGTTCATTTGAAGGTGAAATTAGAGTCCATCTGTTCAGAGGTGTTTTCAATCAGTGAGATGACTATCAGGTGTCAGTGTGTGCCCTGTTTT
>NW_015558661.1:1793032-1794137 GCF_001515605.1 Sinocyclocheilus anshuiensis | reverse complement strand
ATCATGGCACAAACAAATGAGATCTCTGAGGACCTCAGAAAAAGAGTTGATGTTGTTCATCTGGCTAGAAAAGGTTTCAAAGCCATCTCTAAAGAGTTTGGACTACACCAATCCACAGTCAGACAGATTGTGTACAAATGGAGGCAATTCAAGACCACTGTTACCCTCCCTAGGAGTGCTCCACCAACAAAGAACACTTTAAAAGCAAGACGTGTAAAAGTACACTAGGTTTCAAAGGAACCCAGGGTAACTTCTAAGCAACTAAAGGCCTTTCTCACATTGGCTAATGTTAATGTTTATGAGTCCATCATCAGGAGAACACTGAACAACCATGGTGTCCATGGCAGAGTCGCAAGAAGAAAGCCACTGCTCTCCAAAAACATTGCTGCCCATCTGCAGTTTGCTAAAGATCATACGGACAAGCCAGAGGAATACTGGAGAAATGTTTTGTGGATGGATGAGACCAAAATAGAACATTTTGGTTTAAATGAGCAGCGTTATGTTTGGAGAAAGAAAACACTGCATTCCAGCATAAGAACCTTATCCCATCTGTGAAACATGGTGGTGGTAGTATCGTGGTTTGGGCCTGTTTTGCTGCATCTGGTCCCAGATTGCTTGCCATCATTTATGAAACAATGAATTCTGAATTATATCAGCAAATTCTGAAGGAAAATGTCAGGACATCTGTCCGAGAACTGAATCTCAAGATAAAGTGGGTCATGCAGCAAGACAGCGACCCCAAGCACGCAAGTCGTTCTACCAAAGAATGGTTAAAGAAGAACAAAGTTAATGTTTTGGAATGACTGAGTCAAATTCCGGACCTTAATCCAATTAAAATGTTGTGGAAGGAGCTGAAGCAAGCAGTTCATCGGAGGAAACCCACCAACATCACAGAGTTGAAGTGGTTCTGTACTGAGGAATGGGCTCAAATTCCTACAAGCTGTTGTGCAGGACTGATCAGCAATTACAAGAAACGTTGCTTGCAGTTATTGCTGCAAAAGGGGGTCACACCAGATACTGAAAGCAAAGATTCACATACTTTTGCCACTCACAAATATGTAACATTGGATAATTTTTCTCAATAAATAAATGACAAAGTATATAT
>NW_015558661.1:1784877-1790609 GCF_001515605.1 Sinocyclocheilus anshuiensis | reverse complement strand
TTTTTGGGTTATATTTATGCAGAAATATAGAAAATTCTAAAGGGTTCACAAACTTTCAAGCAGCACTGTATGTATATATACATATATAATTGTTCTTTTACACACATGCATATATGTGACCCTGGACCACAAAACCAGTCATAAGGGTCATTTTTTATAAATTGAAATTTATACATAATATGAAAGCTGAATAAATAAGCTTTCCATTGATGTGTGGTTTGGTAGGATAGGACAAATCTGGAATCTGAGGGTGTAAAAAAATCAAAATACTGAGATTATACTTAATATCCTAATGATTTTTGGCATAAAAGAAAAATCGATAATTTTGACCCATACAATGTTTTTTTTTTTACTATTGCTAAAAATATACCCAAGCGACTTAAGACTATGTTGTATCTAATTATTGATATATAAATGATACATTTTTTTAATGTTAAAATTTTTTGTTTTCATTTTTGCTGTTTCATAAAGGTTTGTGTTTAATAATTGTTTTACTGTTTAAATTTTTAAACAGGGTTTTTATTTTTAAAGATTTGATACTTTTACTAGATGGATTTGACCGAAAATTTGTGGCCTTCAAATGAAATTCTTCAGCATTAGAACTGAAATAAACTGGTCACAAATTACCTTTGTCGTCGTTCGTTGGAGGAGATCTGAATTACCACATTGATTACCAGAGAAATCACGTTTTCACATTTCAAGACATCATGATTTGTTTTAGGGTTATCAGTGTTGCCACACCACATCCATTTATGTGGTTACTCGATGGGTCAAAATCCAAATTATCAGCTATGATCAGTTGTAAGACCTTTCTCTGCTTCTTGCCAGTGTCTGCCAGACAGAAACACTTGTTGAGTCATACTGTCCGATCTAGTATTGCTCATGTAACTGTTATTTTTTGTATGGTTAAACTTTAGTTTGGAAACTCCTTGAATCAAATCTTTTTTTTTTTTTTCTTTTTTTTTGTATTTGAGACTTCATGTTTCATAACCAAAGGTCAATGCTCTCTGTACGAAATATGCAGCTGTACAGCTGAGAAACCACAGTCTTTCTACACAATTACGCTAATATAGACAACACTACGAAAGGACTAAATATTGTTGTGTATCTGCAAGACTTTTAATTGAAATCAGTCATTAGATCAAGCAAGTTTCAGTAGCCTTTAAATGTTCCTGATATTTTTAAAAGTACAGTCTGCAGTACTTTATGGCAGGATTAATTTAAATGACTTTTAATATCAAACATTTCTTTCATTTTGTATTAGACAATAATCCTGTTTTGTCTGTGACTTGAACACTTTGTTTACAGGACAGATAGCAGCTTAGATTGACGATATGCTGGCCTCATTTTTACATAAACTCATTTGCTAGAGGCGACAGGAAGTGGGTTGTAATAGGTTACCACTTGTTTTTGTTTTTTAGATTGAAGGTACATGCTGAGAGAGGACTTTTTCATTTCATATTTACCTGCACTTCTTGCGAATAGTCTGTAAGCAATGCCTGAAAATCTAAAAGAGAAAGAAACGTGGCAAAACATTTTTTAGTAGTGTATTAAAATATTAACAATAATAATCAATAATAATGATTATTATTACTATAAAAACTTTCATGCATTAAACTGAATCAACTTTAACCTCTAATATCTGCTAAATAAATATTACAGTGTTTTGTTGTCGTTATATTCTTTATTTCATTTTGTAACATGAGGAAGTAAGCATGTCTCCTTTTTTTCAGGCATGAGTTTCATTCCAACTACCAAAATGTTCACAACGTTTTGTTTCAGTTAAACCCACAACCTCTGTCTGCTTTGGTCTCTCTTGGTTTGACCTAAATAAAGTGCTGACTGTTCTCCTTTAAGATGCAAAACTTGATGTAACTGCTATTACAGTTACGTATGGTAAAGAGTGGTGGTCCTCAAGTGGTGGGTGGTAATCCAAAAACGTGTCGCGGGGTTTGTTCAAATCCAGTTGCAGACAGCAGCAAGAAAACTGATTGATTGATTAATTAATCATATCATATAGGACACCAAAACGCTTCCTTTTGTTGCTGACGTCAAAGGCCACATCGAATCAAATTACAGTATTTTGTCGCGAATCTATCCTCTCTTGGTTATTTTCAAAACCAAGTGAGGATACATTTCAAATATTTCATATTTGATTGTAAGCACTATTTTTGTTACTTTTGTATGCTAAACACTTTTGATTCTGTGTTGGGTTACCACTCTGAAAGTCCAAATTGAAAGTATGGGTTCTGCTGAAGTTGACAGTTTTACTGTCAAAGTTACTTGACACATGTACTTTTTTTTATCTATTAACCATCGCTTCCGACCAACTGCCATACGTGCATGGGTTAGGCTACAATGCACTTGCATTATATGGACTTTTTCTTAAAAATATTTGTTTATCTGAAGAAGTCAGAAAGTCATAGGCTACATCTGGGATGTCATGCCAGTGAGTAGCCTAAGGGAAATTGGCTATTGGTCATTTTTGGTGATATTACACTCCAGTAGCCTAATACATAATGTACCCAGTCACTACTGTGTTACTGATTCTGCAACAGAAACTACTCAAAGGATAGACATATTCTGTAATTATATACTTGTGTATTTTCTATAGTGAGCAATTAATGTATATCATGAGAATACTGTGCATTACATGTATACTGTGCAGTTTGAGGATTCTTGTCTTTCCTGTCACAACATAACCACATCCAAGACTTTCACTCTCAAGTGTATGCTGTACAGTGACGATAATGTCAGTTGAATTGAATTAATTATTTGAGTCATCATATTTTCAATTACATAGCCTACATTCAACTTGTTTTGTAAAAGTTACAATTGGTCATTGTTAAAAATGTATTTCCTATTTTAAATATTGGATTATAATGTTCAGCTAAATAAAAGTATCTTCAAGATAAAAACAAGTGCCAACAAAAACATTCTTTGTGTAAAATATATCATCTAATACCCTTAAAAGTGTATAGGCTACCATCTGACGGCAAGCCGCATGATTGTGATTGCCATATTTTGAATTCTTCATAATTACGTGAGAATTGTGATGGTCTAAGTGCATATGCTAACAATGGGTAGTGTGTCAGCCAGGCTTGCCAACTTTGATTACATGGTTGGAGTAAGAATTTTATGATGAGTGAATATATTAGACACATGTATGATACTATTGTCTTTCATTTGTAACATCACAACCTAACCAGACCCTACAATCAGGCCCGTAACCAGCTATGAGGCCACCGAAGTCCGGACCTCGGTCAAATTTTCATGTTCAAAAATAAAATTTGTTCTTTTAATGACTAATTTGCTGTTAAACTCCTCATATGAATGCCTGCATGACATGTATAATTCAGTTTAGACAGTTTGCAAGAATGCTTAGCGTCCCTGGTATTTATTTTATTATTATTATTTTTTGAATGCTTTATTAATTCAATGCCACAAGAACATGAGGTATTACATATTCACATTATCAAATTAACATTATTAGCTGCCAGAGAAAAAAAAGAAAAGGAAAAAAAGGAAGAAAATCACATAAATGCTTTCAGAGCATTACATGTTTTCAGTGCTTTTTTGTTTTTTGTTTGTTCTAAGAGATTTACATATAATTTAAAGTCATTTATAAAATGTGCAAAATTTGGTTTACATTGAGCCCACTTCTTCTTATGTATATGGAATTTTCCTAGCGTCCCTGGTATGAAAATGATCGCTGCGAGACGCTGATGGAGTCAACGAGGCTTGAGAGGAGATTGAGGTCTCTGCAGAGCAAAAGTGGGCGTTTCTGAATTTGTGGGTGTTTTCAAACTGTAGGGTGTTTCTCAATCATGCAATCAAAATGATCCTCCTTGCCCAACCCCAGAATTACTGAAATAAATGAACTTTTCCACGACATTCTAATTTATTGAGATGCACCTGTATACTTGCTTGAGAGAGTTGTGAGTGAGGGCGCGGCCGCAGCATCCGTGTTGCCAGATCCAGCTATTATAAGCGTTTTTTGGACTTGTCTTTTCCACTTAATTTAACACTTAAGAAAGTTAATAAAGTAGGAGGTTGGAGTTTAGAGTCAGCGATATCTTTGTCTTATCGTATTTGCAAAAGATTGGAAATAATTTTTATTTATTTTTATTTATTTTTAGTTTATTGTTTGTTTTAATACCAATATCTGGCAACACTGCATCGCCAGCACTTAAACTGAAAGCAATCAAAAAGCCCATGGACAGGTTTTTTTGCTGACAGGATACGACATTCGGTAAGGGAAACGCAAAAATTATTATGATATTATCTGTCATAAACGTTATCAACGCTGTCAAAAACAGTAGCATTTAACACCAGTACACACAGATCCTTAGAACAAGTAGGTTACAGAATGAAATGAAATACTCAAAAACTAGCCATGAAGAAGTCTATGCCATGTCATTCAGTATAGTTAAATTTTCACAAATCATGCTATAAACTATCTTAAGTGCACTAGACAAAGTTATTGTAGTTATGTATTGTTGCAATGTAAATCCCTTTCATGCATGAATTATGGAAAACATTATCTAGATTTTTTATGATTCTTTTTATTACTTTAATATGATGCTAAAATTTAAATCCATTTTCATTTTTTACAAAATTCATTTTTATTTAAAAATTATTTAACTGGACAGTTAAATAATTAACTGGACATCCACGTATGTGGACACCATGCAACAAAGGCGTAAAATGGGACATGTGTTTTTTTAATTGGCATGTTATGCTATTTATATCAGCTCAGTTATTAAAAACAATAATATTACAATATAATAACAATAAAACTCTCTGCATCACTGTCTGTCTCAGGGCTGCTCTTTGCTGGCACATACTCATCACTGCTGTCACTGTCACTTCCACTGTCCTCTGGGATATTCTCTATTATTCTGTACTGACTCCTTGACCTATGCTGTCCCTGTTTGGAAGGCAAAATGCAGATTTGTCTCCATATGTATGTGTAAAGTTGCCATTTAATGCTGTAATATGTCATTTTAAATGGTTATTTATGCTGATATATTTGTTAAATGTCTGTTTTATTACAATATAAGACAATTCATAACATCTTTGAAAAAATAGAATAGATATACTAGCAGGTTACAGACTTTATGCAATCTGACTCCACTGTTGCATGACCTCCACATACGTGGACAGTTGGTTTTTGGTGAATACAAACGACATTTTACTCTAAATTTTAGTTTATAAAATACTAGCATATTCAACATACTTTACTGTACATACTAATATTTTTTTTCCTCAATTGACCTCCTTGTATAAAAGTTTTTCACAGATATGCCTGGGGCATTTAGCACATGGCTATCACTGTCAGCCATCTTGGATTAATTATGTCATCAAGCAATGAATATTTGGAATGCAAGATTGTAGCCATTGTTACAATATTGCCGTCAATCTACTGACACTGCCCTCAAGTGGTTTGGAGAAAATTACCATGATAAATGAACCTTAAATGGAGTTAAATTAACTGTCCACAAATGTGGACACCATGCATGAAAGGGTTAAACCATACCATTGTGAAAAGATTTGACGAGCCTTTAATGGATCCGCTTACAACATTCATTTACCCATCTCATCTCACTAGTTAAATAATAGATATAGAAATATTCAGTATCTCTGTGGATTTTAGAAGCCCATTTTTCGACACCAGTTGAGACATGTTTTGGAATATAGAGAGGCTAATTGCTTCTATATCTCTTTTTTTA
>NW_015558661.1:1778081-1784776 GCF_001515605.1 Sinocyclocheilus anshuiensis | reverse complement strand
GACATTCGGTAAGGGAAACGCAAAAAAAATTATGATATTATCTGTCATAAACGTTATCAACGCTGTCAAAAACAGTAGCATTTAACACCAGTACACACAGATCCTTAGAACAAGTAGGTTACAGAATGAAATGAAATACTCAAAAACTAGCCATGAAGAAGTCTATGCCATGTCATTCAGTATAGTTAAATTTTCACAAATCATGCTATAAACTATCTTAAGTGCACTAGACAAAGTTATTGTAGTTATGTATTGTTGCAATGTAAATCCCTTTCATGCATGAATTATGGAAAACATTATCTAGATTTTTTATGATTCTTTTTATTACTTTAATATGATGCTAAAATTTAAATCCATTTTCATTTTTTACAAAATTCATTTTTATTTAAAAATTATTTAACTGGACAGTTAAATAATTAACTGGACATCCACGTATGTGGACACCATGCAACAAAGGCGTAAAATGGGACATGTGTTTTTTTAATTGGCATGTTATGCTATTTATATCAGCTCAGTTATTAAAAACAATAATATTACAATATAATAACAATAAAACTCTCTGCATCACTGTCTGTCTCAGGGCTGCTCTTTGCTGGCACATACTCATCACTGCTGTCACTGTCACTTCCACTGTCCTCTGGGATATTCTCTATTATTCTGTACTGACTCCTTGACCTATGCTGTCCCTGTTTGGAAGGCAAAATGCAGATTTGTCTCCATATGTATGTGTAAAGTTGCCATTTAATGCTGTAATATGTCATTTTAAATGGTTATTTATGCTGATATATTTGTTAAATGTCTGTTTTATTACAATATAAGACAATTCATAACATCTTTGAAAAAATAGAATAGATATACTAGCAGGTTACAGACTTTATGCAATCTGACTCCACTGTTGCATGACCTCCACATACGTGGACAGTTGGTTTTTGGTGAATACAAACGACATTTTACTCTAAATTTTAGTTTATAAAATACTAGCATATTCAACATACTTTACTGTACATACTAATATTTTTTTTCCTCAATTGACCTCCTTGTATAAAAGTTTTTCACAGATATGCCTGGGGCATTTATCACATGACTATCCGCTGTCAGCCATCTTGGATTAATGATGTCATCAAGCAATGAATATTTGGAACGCAAGATTGTAGCCACTGTTACAATATTGCTGTCAATCTACTGACACTGCCCTCAAGTGGTTTGGAGAAAACTACCATGATAAATGAACCCTAAATGGAGTTAAAATAACTGTCCTCATTTAGCATTATCTGGAACAAACGAATATTCTCCCAGAGCACTGTATATTATTATATTATATTAGGCTATAATATATAGGACATCCCTAGGCGTTTGATCTCTCACGCAGACAAATAGACTACTGCTCCTGAGAGCTTAAGTAGGCCTATAAGTTAAATGCAGATAAAAAAAATAACACTCCTATCTTTATATCTCTCTAATGAGATATGAATCCGCTTAAAGCAGATCCTCTTCTCACTCGCATTTGTAAACAACACAACACTGACGACTCTACTCCAAAACTCGCCAGCCAATGAGAACCCACCGCTGCCCCCACGAACGATTTGCGACAGAATGGCGAACGAAAACTCAGGGAGTGTAAACAAACACTTCAGAGGCGTAAATGAAAATTCTGACAGCCATTTGTAAGTAGAGATGAGGAAAACAGTTAGTGAAGCATGCAGTGTATTTAAAGGGGTCATATGATGCGATTTAAATTTTTCCTTTCTCTTTGGAGTGTTACAAGCTCTTGGTGCATAAAGAAGATCTGTAAAGTTGCAAAGACTAAAGTCTCAAATCCAAAGAGATATTCTTTATAAAAGTTAAGAGTCAGCCACGCCTACCTAAAATGGATCGTTCTAACACGCCCCCACATACCTACGTCACTATCTGGGAAGATTTGCATAACGCCGCCCAAATGTTCACGCAAAGAAGAAGGCGTAACTTTTATTCTCACTGTAGTATTGTTGTTGCCGCCGCCGCCATGTCGTGAAGGCGCTGTGTGTTTCGTTGTGAAAGCGATACTACTTTGTTTGGTCTTCCAAAAGAGGACGATATCGCTTCGTCATGCCTGGAGCTGATCTGTGCTGGTCGCTGAGGAAATACTTCAACTTCGTGCTGTCGATCGCCAGATCGGCTTTCACCGTGGACGAAGCGGAGTCCAGCCCGAGGTCGTCACATGTGGCTGCCGCAGGCATCACAATATGATAAGGGACATAACATTTCCGTCACACGCTTGAGGAATTCGGCCAATCACAACGCACTGGATAGCTGGCCAATCACAGCACACCTAGTGTTTTCAGACTGATGAGCTTTGTAAAAATCGATGCGTTTCAGAAAGGCGGGGCATAGAGGAGAAACAATAATGTACAGTATGTGGAAAATAATGTGTTTTTTGAACCTTAAACCGCATAAACACATTTCATTACACCAAATACACAAAACAATGTTCTTTTTAGCAACATTATATGACCCCTTTAAATATGAAGTCAAAATTTGGCATGCTATTTTTTTTTTAGTTTCAAGACATTTTATTAATTTTCAGTTTAGATTTTCAGTAGTTTCTTGAGAAGTTGCTTCCAAAATTAAAGGCACAAATCTGATTCAATTAAAGGGGTGGAGCTAAGACACGTGAAAAGGAAGCAATGAAAGGAAACACAAATAAGAAATGACAAGCACCCTCTCTGTGTTTCTACCGCTCTCTCTCTCTTCCTCTCACCTCTGAAAGTACCACTGTGAGCTGTCACTCGTCAGTAAACCGTGTGTGAGTAATGAAGACGTGAGTGATCTAGGCCTGTACTGCTGGATAAGAGATGGCGGGTGTTTTATGGATGCTCTTTGTTGTTTCCTGTCCTTTGGTTCTGTCAGAGAGTGGAGATTTTGGTGAGTACTCTGAGAAATGAGACTGTAAATAATAAACTGAGAATCCATAGATTATTATTATTTTCACTTTTTAAAATAAGTTTTCAATGGGAGTGGTAATTTTAGTTGTTCAGTCTTTACTAAAATCACTGGCAAGTATTCCTGCATAATGACTGTAAATGTTGCTAGATTGTATGCAGTCATATATGATTATGATCATAAAGAGTTATACGCCTTTGGGGGTAAATTCATGTGAAACTATCATTTAGGCTAGTTTTCATTGAAGCACACTAACATAAGGTGTTGACTAGAAAAATGGCATTTTGTTTTTCTCCTCTTGGTTCCTTTTAGATTGGTTAGATGATGTGACCTGCACGTCTACTATGACCGTCAGTCAAAGTAACCTCATCTGCTCGCTCGACGAACCCCCTGAGGAGGTCAAATTCATGACACTCTGGTATTTCATTAGACATATTTACTGTAAATTGATGTAAAATATCTGTCAGTAACTTAATAAAAAAAGGTTTCTGTCACTAGAGGGTTTTAATGTATTGTGAATCAATCTTTGCTTGAAGCACTAATGTTGAATAAAATGGAAATAAGAGTTGTTGTTTGTTTGTTTGTTTTTCTCCTATTTAGCAAAATGGAAGGTTTGGAAAAAAAGTGTACAAATGCTACTAAAAGACCACAAGACTTTATTTTTGAGAATTTGATTGTTACAGCAAAATATGAGCTACACATAGGAAATGAGGTTATTAAAAATGTCATCGACCTGTCAAAAATGGGCAAGTCTTATCTATCTATCTATCTATCTATCTATCTATCTATCTATCTATCTGTCTCTGTCTGTGTCTTGTCTGCTGTCTGTCTGTCTGTCTGTGTGTCTATCTAATCTGTCTTTGTCTTTACAGTCAAAATCCCAGCTCCTGAAATGAAGCTTGCCACTTACATGGAAGACACAGAAGAAGTTTTCATATGGTTTGAACACATTCATGAATATGTTAAAAACCCTGAATTCCAATTGGAAATCTGGAGGGACAAAATTGCAGATAAGGTGTTTCTCACAACAATTTGTTGGTTTGACTTGACCTTTCCTACAAAAAAAAAGTCAATTTTGAGTTCTTTTAACAAATAAACAACACCTATGTTTTCTTTCTCCACAGCCCATCAGACCCATTATAAAATATAGGAACTACAGTATCAGCAGGGACAGACTTGTTGGAGATGGTGTTTACTACACACGTGTTAGAGCAAAACCGTGGGACTTTTTTGCTGGCGACTGGAGTGAGTGGAGTTCAAATGCAACTTTCACTATAACAAGTGAGTGGATCTGACTGGAGATCAGATGTCTGTTACATGAGAAGATACCACTATGTTTAGTATGATAAACACTCCTTTTTGTACTCATTATTGGGTAGGAGAAGAATCAAATAGCTTTAGCATTAAGAAAATGTATAAAAAAGCATTTTAACCGTTATTAATCGTGTCTGATAAATTGTGATGCTATAAACAATGACACAGGTTCTACAGTTCCTACCACAGAAAATAATTTTCCAAAGATTGGTTTCATCATCACCTTCTTTGTCATTCTGGTGCTCATCATCGGTTTGGGGACCTTGCGATGGAGAGCGCAGTGAGTTTTTTACCTCATTTAAAAAAAATAAACACACAAAAAGCTATTTTATTATTTTCTAACAATTTAATGTAATAATGTTTTCTAATCCAGCATAAAAGACTACATTACACCAAACATCCCACACCCGAAGGCAACTCTTGCACAAATGCAAAGGGTAATTCAATTTCTCATTGCTTCTTTGACGTTCTGCAAGATTAAACGTGAGACTCAGCATCTTCATACAGACTGTTTTTATGTTTTCAGGGCCTTCCTTTCACTTTCAGTCCTGAGATATTCAGTGACGTCTTCATACACCGTGTGGATTACGTTGATGAAAAGCCATCTACTGAGCTTCAGGACGGCCTGGATGAGTGCCGCTACAGTCAAGCCAGTTCCTCAAGAACATCAGTGAGTGAAATGGACATGAAAGCTGATGGATGTCTTCCAAGAGAGCAGTCCCACCTTAAAATTAGACTGTTAGATGAATCAGATTTGTTGAAAGAAAGCGAACATGGCAGCTCTCAGAGCGTAACGGCAGCTCAACGAGAATGTAAAGACGAAGCCTATGTCACTATGTCCAGTCTCTTCAAAACGCAATGAAGAGACGGTCTCAAGTCAGTTCCAGTTCACTGTTGATTTTATGGACCCTTGGTTTGTATGTGATAAAGAGTTAACTGAGATTTTATGATGCATTTAATATCCCAATAAGCCTGTTACATGTATAAGAGGCGCTTTAACACATCACTAGTCATGTCCGGTTTGTAGCTCTGATGCTAACCAAGTTTGTACATATAGCAGTCATCCACAGGTTTCATTTTCAACCAAGCATTGTGCACAGCTGTGGTCTCCATTTTGGTAGCCAGTTTCCTTCTGAATGTTTCAGAAACACAGGCATTAAGAGTGATAAGAAATAGAGAACTCCACATTTCTGAAGTCATCACACATATACTCAGACCTCATGTAACTGCTGCTAGCCTCAGTATCCTCTGCCAGACATTTACCTATGTATATTTTCATCCATAAATATGGCTGAGTAAAGCTGAGAGGTTTATGTTCTGTTAACCTCGCGCACAACTTTCAAACCTGATACATACAGTTCAAGTGGCACTTTTTCAATTATCAGAGGATTTATTTATAATGATCAGAAAAAAATATTTTCTGTGTATATTAAAAAAACAACCGCTTTTAATGCTAACTTTGTAATGCAATTCAGCTGTAGCCTATATATATAGTAATCTATATTAAAACAGATGTGTAATAAAGGAATGTATAAAAAAAAAATCAGTCCATATAACTGTAGAATATATTTTCACATTTCATATAAATCATCTGAAGAGACTTTTAATTTTTATAACCATTATTAAACATTTCTTAAATGAGTCACATTTTGTAAAATGGCATCTGCCGTAACATGCATAAATAAATCAGAATTACAAGACTTTCATGTATCACATATACAGTAGGGAAAATATTTATTTGATCCCCTGCTGATTTTGTAAGTTTGCCCACTAACTAAGAAATGAAGGGTCTGTAATTTATATGGTAGGTTTATTTTAACGGATAGAGACAGAATATCAACCAAAAAATCCAGATAAAACACAATATAAATGTTAGAAATTGATTTGCATTTCAGTGAGTGAAATATGTATTTGATCCCCTACCAACCAGCAAGAATTCTGTATAAGACACCTGTCCACACAATCTGTATCTTCCATTCCAACCTCTCCCACCACCATGGGCAAGACCAAAGAGCTGTCAAAGGATGTCAGAGACAAGATTGTAGATCTGCACAAGGCTTGAATGGGCTACAAGACCATCAGCAAGAAGCTTGGTGAGAAGGAGACAACTGTTGGTGCGATTATTCGGAAATGGAAGAAATACAAAACAACCATCAATCGGCCTCGGTCTGGAGCACCGTGCAAGATTATTATTTTCTCGCCTCATGGGGTAAGGATGATCATGAGAAAGGTGAGGGATCAGCCCCGAACTACACGGGAGGAGCTTGTTAATGATCTTAAGGCAGTTGGGACCACAGTCACCAAGCAAAACATTGGTAACACACTACGCCGCAATGGACTGAAATCCTGCAGCGCCCACAAGGTCACCCTGCTCAAGAAGGCCCGTTTAAAGTTTGCCAGAGAACATCTAAATGATTCAGAGAATGCTTGGGAGAAAGTGCTGTGGTCACATGAGACCAAAA
>NW_015558661.1:1774006-1777624 GCF_001515605.1 Sinocyclocheilus anshuiensis | reverse complement strand
TAGAAAATCTGTGGAGGGAGCTGAAACTTCGAGTTGCCAAACAACAGCCAAGAAACCTTAAGGATTTAGAGAGGATCTGTAAAGAGGAGTGGATCAAAATCCCTCCAGAGATGAGTGTAAACCTGGTGACCAACAACAAAAAACATCTTACCTCTGTGCTTGCCAACAAGGGTTTCTGCGCCAAGTACTAAGTCATGTTTTGCTTGGGGATCAAATACTTATTTCACTCACTGAAATACAAATCAATTTCTAACCTTTATATAATGTGTTTTATCTGGATTTTTTGGTTGGCATTCTGTCTCTATACGTTAAAATAAACCTACCTTAAAAATTACAGACCCTTCATTTCTTTGTAAGTGGGCAAACTTACAAAATCAGCAGGGGATCAAATAAATATTTTCCCTACTGTATACACACTGTTTCAGCACAAATATGATGCAGCGATTTACCCTAAAAATCAGTTTCCACTGACAAAGCTCACATTTTACACACAATTTAGGCTTCTACAGTACTTCTATCATTTGATTTTCCAGATTCATTATTAATATCCCTAAAACACTTTTCAGTTGTGTCAGGTTATTAAGACTAACTTGCTTTGATTTCACAAGCATTATCAATTTGTTTAAAAGCACAACCCCTCATAAATTCCATGCATTTTTCATCATTAAAATAAAATATACATCATTGTCAATAGAAGCGCTGACTCCACTGTAATAGTTCCAGAATTCATCTCTTGTCACCTGTAAATGGAAAAGAGAAAATAATGTTATAAAACAAACTGGTAGCCTTTTCAGAGACCCTCATCACCAAAACCACAAAGCAAAAGGATCATCCCAACCCGGAAAGAAAGAGAAAATTTTTGGAGTGAATTAATAACAAACATAATTTGTATTTGAATTTTTGAGTGTTTCTCACAGAAATCCGAACAGGTGCAAAGACAGCTTTCAATAGCCAAATAAAGAGGATGCATACAATCATAAGACTCAGGCAACAATACCACACCACCTGCATTTGTTAGATGGTGTGGCTGATTCTGGAATAAAACAATACATTCACTAGTGCAGCTGCTTGACTTCAGTGAGAAACACTGTGTGCAATAAATAATTGGTTGATTTTTTTGATCATGTGTGGTAGATTCCCAAAACCCCAACGTTAATAGTTGTTAGACACCAAAGGTAAACTTGCCACATTATTTTAGACTCAACCTTGTCAAAACTCTGCCAGTTGCTTTTAAGCTCTCATGTGCTCAAAATGTGTGTATACTTTTTATAAACTTTAATATATATATATTAAAGTTTACAATAAAATCTATTATGAAATGTTTGACAGAGTCATGAAAGGGACAAGACATACTTTTGCTGAAGGTTGACCGTCTTTGTTCTTTACCCAAAAATAGATGTTTAGTCAAGCTTCCATGCATTTTTCATCATTAATATAAAGTAGATATCTGTGTCAAAGGTGACAAGAGTGATTGTTAGGCTTTTATCTGTTTATTTGGCAACACTTAAAAATAAAGATTCTTTATTGGTGTCCGTGGTTCCATAAAGAACCTTTAACATCCATGGAACCTTTCCATTGCACAAAAGGTTCTGTAAAGTAGAAAAAGCTTATTTAGAATTTTTCAATGTTTTTCACTCTTTTAAAAACTGTTTACTGCAAGGTTCTTTAGGAAACCAAAAATGGTTCTACTGTATGGAATGACTACGAAACCCTCTGTTGTGTAGTTGATGCATAATGTGTTTAAGGAAATTGTTACATTTATATGAACATGTAATGAAAGTGTATATCATAGGTCCTTTAACTGGTTGCCATACCTTTGAAGTTTTCACCTTTTTCTTTCACTAGCTCATTTTTAAATGAAATGGTGTGACAAAATGAATTCTAAAATTACTCCGTGTAGTCTCTGAATATGAGCTCATAAAAACGGCATGCACTGTAATTATAATATATTATAGTAATTCAACTTTAATACACAGTTATTAGCTATGAGCTATGACTGAGTAATTCTAATCGTGGACTACTGACTATGGAGTAAGGAAACAACATGCTCTTAAATTGCTGTAATTCAGCAAACAAGCACATGACGCCACAGTATAAAGTCTTTATTTATCCTTAATAATCTATTCGCTGTATACTCACGGTGAGAAGTGAAACAAAACGATGATTAATGTGTTGAAACCACCTGGATTTCCTTAACGCTGCTTTGCTCTTTCCTGTTTTAGCGTTCGGTGTTTCCATAGTGACGAGTTCTTGTATTTGATTGGTCATTCTCGCTTCAGGTGCTTGATTCGGCGATTAGAACGCGATGTTTGACTTTCCGCTGTTGTTCAAGTTTACTGGTTGTTGTTTAACAGCCAGACGGTGCAAAAAACAAGAGCTGAACAGAATTTTGAATATGAAACAAACAACTGCGAGCATGACTACTGTTGATTTCTCCATTGTTCGAGGATGTTTGTGTAAGTACCTTCATGAGACAAACACAACAGAACGTTCCTGAGAGGCAATGAGACCATAGATACAATATTAACGAACAGAAGTAAATACGATTTAATCAGTCATTTATTAATAATTGCAAGATTACATGTGTCTATTTGGAATGTACCACAATTCAAATATACAAATCAAGTTGGCCTTCATCAATACACTAACGTTACTTGAGGACTGGCCATATCAAAAAGACTACACCTCATTGGCAACAAAATCTTCATAAATACACAGTAGATATGAATAATTATCAGCAAACAAAAAGGTATGAACCAAAAACACAAAACAAGGCCCTTATTTAAACTTGAAGGGCTACATTTGCTATGAAAATACATTAATTCAAGATGAAACCATGATGTTTAGCATTTGTGTAGAGAATAGACATACTATGTTTGTAGTGATATACAGTACTCATAGCTGCTACTGCACTTCCTGTGAGAAACAAGCCTCAGCATATTCAGTAGAATACCATGCAAAGATATGCTTGATGACTGTGTGTACAATGAGAATTGTATGTATTAAAAAAATGTGATTCCCTCACATCTTGCCATGCACTCACTAGCCTTGTTTTAGAAGCTTGTTATGTAGTTGCTAACCAGATTCCTTCAAGACATTCATATACTGACGGTCTGTTTTCTATAAGAAAACTGTGCTTGTGATAAAGAGATGCTTATAAGTCTGGAAAACCAGCACATAATTACTTTTTGTAATCCATTTAACCTGACACAATAGAATGTGTCCTTAAAGCTATTTTAACAGCCTTGCCTATTCTGATTAAGTGACATACATGCCAGTGCAAATAAAAAATGGCCTATCAGACATCCATCCACAAGACTAGAGCTAAAATAATGTAACAAATATAACTTCATTATAAATAAGTTAGTAACAGCTGAGTAACAGCCATCTGAAACAAGCAAAGAATGTGTCCAAAAGATATAAATAACACAGTTTAAGTACCAAATTAAATGTTTGTGAAAATAAATATTAGACTTAAAGTTAATATATTTTCTTCATTCATTAAAAAAAAGTTAAAAGAACAGTTTCATGGATAGAATGTGCATACACATACATACATACATATGTGTACATACATGTGTACGTACATGTACATACAATATAAGTGTGTAGAATACA
>NW_015558661.1:1761199-1773940 GCF_001515605.1 Sinocyclocheilus anshuiensis | reverse complement strand
TATACACATACATGTATGTATGTATACACTTTTTTTTTGCCTCCCACATGAACTACTGGAAAGCCATTACACTTTGAAAGGTTAAATATGTGTGTTATACATATATTGAAATGGCTCTATATTGAAACAATTACATGTTAAAAAAAAAAAAAAAAAAAACCTGCACAGTATTCTGTAAGACAACCTATATCTAGACCCATAAAATCTCTATTCACAATAACAACTAACACAAATTGGCCACATTGACGTCAGTTCATATTTACTTGACTGATGTAAACACTCAGGTACATTACCTGATACCTATCAGTAGTAAATGATGAGAAACAGTGTGTTGATCTAAATCTTCCCCATCTGTAGTACTTTTATGACTCAGTGCTTGACTGTTCAGCATTAACTTTGACTTATTTCTAGAAGGAACTGTGAGCTAAAGAGACATTTCCCATTTGTCTCAAGTAGCAGTCTGAATGCCTGGCACTTCAAAACAAGTCCATTTTTCTATGTGTCTGTGTGTTTATCAGGACGCATGCAGATGAATACACTGCATTACAGGATACAGGAAGTCGAAGATGTTTAAAATGATAGGGACAGACCAAACCTGTAGAGATTAGTGTTTTAGAGGTAAAATTCAGCTTATTTTCTCATGACAGTGTTTCTGATCAAAGTGAGAAACATCAAACATCATCAAAGATTCGGCTTCGAGAAGAAGACATTGAGAGGTACCTTCCACCGGCATGTCTGTGGGGGAAGGAAACAAAAGAGTGAGTGCATGCAGTGCAGGAAAAAAAAAAAACTCATGACAATAGAGTGATGCGGGGAAGATGATTTTTGAAACGAGTTAGCAATTTAGCACTTCTGGTTTCATCATCCTGAAGCACTGGGTTTTTTGTTAAATGTCTGTAATAATTCTGTGGTTAACACAAGTTCAAGAAATTTTAAAATTGTATTATATGTGACACTGGACCACAAAACCAGTCATAATGGTCAATTTTTTGAAATTGAGATTTATACATCATCTGAAATTATTTATTACAGCTGAATAAATAAGCTTTCCATTGATGTATGGTTCGTTAGGATAGGACAATATTTGGCCGAGATGCAACTATTTGAAAATCTGGAATCTGAGGATGCAAAAAATCGAAATATTGAGAAAAGCGTCTTTTAAAGTTGTCCAAATGAAGTTCTTAGCAATGCATATTACTAATCAAAAAGTTAAGTTTTGATATATTTACGGTAGGAAATTTGCAAAATATCTTCACGGAACATGATCTTTACTTAATATCCTAATGATTTTTGGCATAAAAGAAAAATCGATAATTTTGACCCATACAATGTATTGTTGGCTATTGCTACAAATATACCTGTGCTACTTATGACTGGTTTTGTGGTCATGGGTCACATATGACATAAAATCAATAATACATAATTATATTATCATAATGAACAAAACGTGTAAGCTTTTGATGGTCACAGAACTTATTTTCTGCAATAATCCAAAAGCCAATTTGTCCAGGGAACCAGGGTGATGCTAACATTCCTGATGGCCTACAAAAATATTTAATTGCTGCAGCACTCCAAAAACTCAAACTAACCTGCCAGGTTCAGATTGCAAAGGGTCATCATTGAGTGTTGCAGCATTAAAGTCCAACGGCTCCGCGTCCTGCAACAACTCAATGCTATCCCGTCCTGTCTGGCTGCTGCTATGGGTGTACTTGGCCTCTGTGTATAAAAATGAAGGGATAAATATGACTGCTTCTTTGCAAAATTCACTTAATAACAAATACTCTATAGGAAAACTACAGGACACATGTCTTATTGGGCATTAAACATACGCCGGTTTGTGTTTGAATTTAGGGTTTCGCCATAGTTGGTTTCCTTCATCTCAGACATGGACATCTGGTTTCTGGCAGCAATCTCATCTCTTTGTGCATAACGCTCTCTCCATTCCTGTCATATACGTATAATCATATAACTGTAATATGTATCATTAGAGTAATTATATGTATATATTACTCTGTACTATTTATAACTCACTCGTCGTCTGTTCTCCCCATCTTCTATTCTTTGGCATTTTCTTCTTTCTATGCAAAAAACAACAACAAAATAAGTCAGATACACGTCCTCGTTTAATACCGGATGGGACCGTGTTAAATGTTAATGTCAGTGTCAGCGGTAACTACCCCACTTATTGACGTATTGAGGTTTTCACCACTGCAGAAAGTAGAGCTGTAGCAATGAGCAAAAGTGATTTCTGTCTGAATCAATATTTATTTCTGCAACACATCTAACCATAGCAACCACAGGAGACAGCTTCACCTTATTTTTGTACTACCGGTCAAACAGATAAGCTTGGCGTGAATTTTTTTCATGGTCTTACAATAGTTTTTGAAATGAGTCCTTTAGATAAGTATAAATTGGGCCTGTGATTAAATTTCTTTACAAAACATAAAGAATAACATTTAGTTATATGATACTCTTATATTCTAGTTAATGTATTTAATGTAATAGTATATATATATATTTAGTGCTGTCAAACGGTTAATCGCATTCAAAATAAGTTTTTGTATACATAATGTGTGTATACGGTGTATATTAATGATGTATATATATATATAAATACTAATGCATGCATGTATATATTTAAGAAAATATGTTTATATATTAAATATACTTATATATAATATAAGATGTAAGAATATAAACATATACATTTATATTTTCAATTGTAAATCTACAAATATAAACAAGTCACCTCTGCGCAGGAGTTCTCTGCCTTCATCTATGAGGTCAGAGGTCAGTTCATTGTCTCCCATGAACTGCTGGAAACCCAGGAGGTTCAGGCAACGTGTGCCAAGACTGCACAGAAATCAGTCAGAAACTACATGACATTTGACACATAATATCCATCATGAGACTCTTCTATCTGATGATTTATAGAAAATATTAGACAAACCTGAAGTATGTAGCAATGCAGAGAATGACGATCAGCATGGGGTAATAGATGTAGAAGCCGTTGGCAATGAAGGACAGGACGCGCATAGAACCCATGATCTACAACATAACGTTAATGTTTATTAATAATTAGAATAGATTTCAAAATAATGCTCTAAACATTTGATAAGCTGTACTATTAGAGTCTCACATATTAAAATAATTCTGTACATTTCAGATAATGCTAAAAACTCACAGAGGTGTATGCCGTCTGCTCCTTTGCTTGGTGGGATATGGCAGAATCCATATGAATAAGTCCCAGGAAGTTTAGACAAAGCGGGGGTGTCAAGCGGCAAAAAAGCCTATTAAACAACACATAGGCTTTTTTGGTTTATCAGAGAAAAAAAAACTAAGGGTAGAGTTCACTAACAATACAGTTCAGTTTAATTCACTGAATGCTGCTATCTGTGAAACATACATGCCGCTGAACTGCAGGCTGTAAGCGTCGGTTTGGTGATGTGAGGCCAGGTAGTAGTAGTTGAAGACTCGGATGCGAAACACAGTGGAGTAGACGCAGGTGCAGAGGAAAAAGATGGTAATGAAGCACGCCATCTACAGGACAAAATTACAATGTTAGGTTGTTTCAGATAATGCCACAGGCAAACCTAGATCATACTGTGTCAGTAAGCTCTTAGATTTGGTGTATTGCAGGAGTCGGTAACCTTTTTGACACAAAGTGAATAAAATAAATGAATTAATCAGAATCAGAATGAGCCTTATTGCCAAGTATGCTTACACATACAAGGAGTCTGTCTTGCTGACAAGCATACTCTATCACAGATGAAGTGAATAACATGCAATATTTGTCAAATACACAGACGTTTCAGAAACGTTTTCATAAGCAACAGAAACACTTTTTATATACTGCTTGATACAGCGCCATCTGTTCAAGAATAAAGTTCAACATAAACATATACAATTTAAATAATAAAGTGGGGGTATATATGCTTTTATCAGTGTTTTTTTTGATAAACGTGACTCAACATAACATTGTGACTACAGTAAAAAAGATTTTACTGTTCTAAAAACACAGATTTGTGAGAAGTATTGGAATTGAAGATGTCAGAAACACACATCATTGTTGTCATGTGGTGAATTTGGCCAAAAGTGAAACAGCTGTGTCGTCATTAGCGCTCCTGCAGTCGCTCTGAAAAAGCTGTGCCAGCTGAGTCAGCCGGCTGCTCTCGAAACGTTAGAGTGGTACTTTGATGCCACACGTGACAGTGACGTGGCGTTGGCGCCGGTTCAAGTCGGACAACATTTCGTTAGATAGCAGATGTCGACCTCCACATCTAAGTATTTTAAGGGGATTTCGACGAGTCGCATGGCAACGAGACAGACTTCGCCGCCACACGAGTCGCCGTCACCCCTGCTGAAAGATCAAGATTCAAAGATGGAAAACTTATTTTTCGAAATAAGTAAGATGAACTCTACCTTACAAGGGGTGGCGACAGATGTGTCATCAATCAAAGAGGTTGTTACCGATCTCAAAAATTCGGTGAATGCAATCCAAGAAAGGCTGGATGAAGCGGGAGGGCCGCATCTCCAACATGGAAGACGTCACCTCAAAGCTTGTCGATGACGGCGAACGGCACGATAAACGCCTGGAAGTTATGTGGAATCGATTTGAGGATTTAGAAAACAGGAGCTGCTGCAACAACGTGAGGATGATCGGTCTGAAAGAGGGGCTGGATGCAGGTGGAATGATCAAGTGTGTGTATAAAAGAGTGTGTATAAAATCCTATCGAAGGGACTGGGAATTGATCCAGATGGAGAGTTTGAGATTGAGAGGGCGCATTGCGCTCTCACTCCTAGGCCCGATGCTGATTGACCACCTAGAATAGTTTTGATTAGGTTTCTGCGTTCACCAGCCAGGGAGAAAGTACTACAAGTGGCCAGAGAAAAAGGAATGATCGAATGGGAGGGATGTAGGATTTCCTTCTTCCCCGACATGTCAAGAGAGTTGGCCAGAAGATGGAGGGAATTCACAGCGCTACGGAGGATGCTGAGAAGTGTCAATGTCAAATATACACTGGCATACCCAGCCTCACTCCGCTTCACATGGCAAGGGAAGAATAGGGTGTTTACATCAAGTACGGATGCAGAGCAGTTCATTAAGGAACATTGAGGGGCACCAGAAAAACGGGACCAAATGTTTTTTTGCAAGATTGCCAGAGGGGAGGTAATGGGACAGGTGCAGTGGGTGGGAGGAGCCGAATACCTGTGCTGTCTCAGAACAGTTTTTACAGCCAAAGACAGGACTGGATAGCTGATTCGGCACTCCACAGACCATAATCTCGGGGTGTTTGAGCGAAGACGGTCCATATTGTTTGGTATGACCGTTGATTTTCTGTTGTTTCTTGTTTTTAATTTTTTTGTTGTTAAGTTTGGGTAGGGGTTAGTTACTTTTTGTTAAGCAATAGGATGTTACAGAAGGTAGTTTTTGTGTTTGAAATGTTCAACTGCTGTTTGTTCAACTAATCTGTCATTCCCCAGTAGGGGGCAGTCACCTAACGCATTTGATTTCACGCACGATTATGTGCAATTCATTTGTTTTATAAATGGGTAGTCACATCAGGTTTATAACATGGAATATTAATGGATGTGGAAGCCCAATTAAAAGAAAAAAGGTCCTGTCATATCACAAACATAAACAAGTAGATGTTGCTTTTGTGCAAGCAAGCCATGTAACAGATAACGAAGCACTAAAATTCAGACGAGATTGGGTGGGACATGTATTTTATTCATCATTTACGAGCAAAACAACAAACAAAATGGAGTAATGATCCTAATAAATAAGAGGCTTAATGGCATTTTTTAATGTTAACAGAAGCTAAAGACAATGCTGGAAGGATTATATGTATAGAAACTCATTAATGGAGTTAAAGTGATATTATGTAATGTATATGCCCCCAATAAGGCAGATTTTATTAATTTAATAAAATTAATATTTTATTAATTGTTCACTGACGAGCTGCGCTAAACCACGTTCATATTCGCGCGATTTTTTGCGCAGCTCATCAGTGAACAATGGCTCTGTGTAGTTAATGCTGCTCAATGTGAAAGCACGCAGGTGATGGAGATTTACCGCTGATTACAGAACCGGCTTTCTGGCAAGATGCGCGTTAAATATCGCATGCGATTAATCGTGCAGCCCTATTAATAAGACAAGATTCTTGGGGACAAAGAGGGGCAAATAATTTTGGCAGGAGACTTTAATTAGGTAATGGATGGAGTTCTGGATAAGAGCAAATATCAAGAACCTTCTATACCAAGGGATAGGGCTGCCCTTCATATGCTAACAGAGGATTGACTGATATATGGCGCTTGGTCAATCCAACAGAAGGAGAGTATACTTTTTTTTCTCATTGCTATAAATCTCACTCTAGGATAGATTTTTTCTTAGTTTCAAATTCTACTATTGATCAAGTTGTAGATTGTAAAATTGGAGCAATATTGTTATCATGCAACGGTGGAATTGGATATAGCTCTAAACACAAAAGCTAAAAGAAAGGGAAGGTGGCGTTTAAATACTGCGTTTTTACAAGATGAATGTTTTGGCACATTGTTGGCTGATGATCTGACCTCTTTTTTTAAATTGAATATTGTAAGCACTGTTAAGTTGGCATCTGTATGGGAGGCCTCAAAGGCATATATTAGAGGGAAATTTATTTAGGATATTTGTAAATACAGATTTCAATTACATGATAGATACAATAAAAAAGCCGAATATGCATTATTTAGACTAGGTTTTACGAAGGAGGTGAAAAAGCGGGCAAGCTCCTTTCCAGACAATTAAAGCAACAAAACGCTGCTAGCATTATTCCGGCCATTAAGAAAGGGAATACTATGGTATCACTGACAAAGGAAATAAATTAGTTTTGTCAGAAGTTCTATAAACAATTATATACATCTTCAGGTAGCTCAGATGAAGGAAAACTGAAACAATTTTTTTCTAATATTAAGTTACCTAAATTAGATGTCTTGCAAGTTGCAATCAGTCTATAGACGTTCCCATTACACAAGAAGAGGTCAAAGCTGCAATAATCTCTATGAAGTCTGGCAAATCTCCGGGGGCAGATGGGCTTCCATCAGAATACTACAAAAAGAATGTTGACATATTGGCTCCAATTTTAACACAAGATTATTCAGAGGCGTTTGAAGCTGAAGTGTTACCTAGTACTTTCATGGAAGCACTGATAACACTGATACCTAAAAAGGATAGGGATTTAACTGATCCTGCCATATTTTGTCCTTATTAATGTGGACTGTAAGGTGTTGGCAAAAATTCTGGCTTCACGGTTGGAGAAGGTTCTACCAGGAATAATTCACAAGGACCAAGTGGGCTTCATCAAGGGAAGATCATCAGCCGATAATGTGAGAAGGCTAATTCATTTGATGTGGCTAAACGCTTCAGAGAACACCCCGATTGCAGCTATATCCTTAGATGCCGAAAAGGCTTTCGACAGGGTGGAGTGGGGCTTTTTGACCACAGTCCTGTCAAATTTTGGGTTTGGTCATATTTTTAGGACATGGGTTAGTTTAATATATAAAAATCCTAGAGCGGCAGTGATGACAAATGACATGACTTCCCTGTTTTTTTTCACCGGTAATGATGGTCACTGCTGAGGGAATGTTGTCCGTTTTTTTTTTTCAAAACACCGAATGCAGTAAATACAAACCTGACCAGCCAAGCATATGCGATCATGTGAACTTGAAGACACTTGTACAAATGCGGATAGGTGACATGAATGGAAATTATTCCAGATTGTTGATGTAGTATTTGGTTTCTGTATTCTGTACTGTATTTTCCTACACTCAAACCTGCCAATCTAAAGGATCAAACGCTGTGTATGGCGTTTGAGGTAATTTGTGAATTAGAATAGACTTGCAGTCTAAATAAAACTATTTGCAACTGTTACTATTATTACACTTGTATACAAAACTTTGTATTATGCTTGTTATAGAGTGTGACGTCACGTGCACTACCGCCAGTGGCAATAGACGATTGACGCGGTTGTCACGGCGACCGTCACAGCCCTACTGTGCAACAATGTAGTTTCCTGACATTCAGACTGAACAGCGTTTTCTCGACATGTTTCCGTGTTGTTGCTCAGCAATGGTATGGACGCGATGTTGTCTGGGAATTTGGCAAAAGGAGAGTGGGACTGTGGGCAGTGCTCGGGGTGCTGACTGAAGGCGGTGACTGTGTAGTTCTGACGTCACCTTTTTACGGAAGTCACAACGGTTCGTGAAAAATCACAGCTACTTTATGCAGGCTGTGTGCATTTGACTGTGGATTGACTGTTTTGAAACTTATATGGTAGTTACATAGCACCTAGACCTCAGTTATCATGAAAAAAGTTTTGACAATATGAGACCTTTAAATGAAAAAAATGCACAATACACAGCTTTTGAATTCATTATTTAATTTTGTGCGTAATGCGATTAAAAGTTTTAATCATTGCCAAGCACTAATATATATATATATATATATACAGTAATTGAGGATCTTATTTGATTCGATAAAGACCTGGAACCAAAAAGAACATACATGTATATTTTAATCAGAGATTTTCCTAGATTAGAACCCTAAGCTCAGGCAGACTCACCTCAATGTACAGGTAGTTGTAATCCCTCTCAGCAAGCTGGATAAACACAGCAAAGAGTGACAGAACGGGACGAGTGCTGAAGAAAGTGCACTCGGACCAAACCACAGCCACCGAAAAGAGTGACAGAACCACAGACAGTATACGGTAAAACCACTGCTTCAGCAAACACTCCCAGTACCACTCTGATGAAGAAAACAAAAGAAATAAAGGCAGGGTCAACACTGACATTTGTTTCAAATACATCATATCCACATCTATTAAGAGCACCTACCTACTGAGGGAGTATAAATGTAGCGTCTGAACCAGCCTACAGGTTCTGGAGGGGCAAAGCTGTGAACGAACTGCCGAGAGGTGCTGGTTTCGTTATTAGCAACGTCCTCAAGATGGAAAGCCTGTTCCAGCAATATCTGCCACTGAACGCGGGTGCGATTGTGTCGCTGCACGGCATAAATCACCTGAGAAACTTGCTGTTAGTATTATTTCAGAGCAAAATTCTGAAAACACAGAGAAACACTTGAGCATTACCTGCTTGTGTAGTTTGGAAAGGCTTCTTTCAGTAGGATATGTTTGTTTATCATCAAAATCCTCAAAGTCATCCATGTTCCTGCCCATTTTCTCCTGATATTCAACTGGACACTAAAAACAATTAGCAGATTTTTATTAAAAAGAGTGGCATGATTACTTCAAATCACATAAATACATAAAAATTAACCTGAAGCTTGCTATCATGTTGTCGTCTCACCTTTCGAAGAATGGTGTCCACGTTCTTCCTCAATGGATGATTATATTTGATCGATTCATTGATTTTTCTCACTTCCTATAATAAAAATACAAACATCTAAGACACAACGTTGGCTGAACGGACTCAGATCTGACATTACCTTATATATAGCGTGAACAGATGTTTGTTTACAGTATATAAACACACATGGCTTTCACCTCCATGACATCTTCTAGGTTCTCCTCTGAATCTGCCTTCTCCGTCATGAGCTTGGCTGCTTTGAAGTAAGTCTTGATGAGGAGGTGTCCCTGGCGGGAGGCCTCCCAGTACGATCGAGGAATCTCGACCAGGCCGTAGCCCAACAGCAACACTAGAAGAAACAGACCCCAAGTGTTGGCCGCAGTGATGCCGATGGTTTGCAGCTCATACCTGATACAGAAAAGAAGAGTCAGTATGAACAGAATTTTGTGACAACAATGGAAAAATATTCTGGATTGGTTTACAGACCAGGAGAGGTGCCACTGAGGATGCACAGCCACGTAAATGAGAAGAGAGCCGAAGATGAAAAGGTATGTGCCATAATAGATTGCATTCTCAATGAGGGCCGTCTTGATCTTTCCAGTAATGGAGAATCCTCCAGAACGAGCATACGACTGCATGAATGGCAGAAGGAGCCTTGAAAGATAAACACTGTTTTTAACCACTATTCTTACTGCATTGTTATTTATGCATTATTTAAACCAATGGTCCACAGTAAATTTGTGAGCGATACTGTGAAAAGTGCTATTCGAATAAATTTGAAATAAACTGAACATGTTTTTCCTTAGGTTTACATATCTAAAATTACAAATAATATTTTGACAATATTTCAATGATTTAATTTGGCTTTAACACAATATAAATGCATTTTTCTTCTTCTTCTTCCATTTCTTCTTCCGCTCGAGTCTATGGCAGCCCATAGAACCACTTGTGGGAAAGTTGTGAAATTTGGCACACTGATAGAAGACAGTCCCAACATTAACCATAGCAAGTTTGGAGTCTATCTCAAACTCTCTAGCGCCACCACTTGTTCAAACTTTCACTCATTTATGCTAATAACTTTTGAACCATAAGGCACAGAAGGAAAATTTTTTTTCCTCTGATTCCTTGGCTCATGCCGAGTCGAATGGACACCAACAATGGAAAATTCAAAAATCGTAAGGATTAGTTTTTTCGCTATATTTAATAATTCGAAAAACATACTTTTTTGGACTCGTCCTATGCGGTTTGTCTGATTTTCACCAAAATTGGCTCAGATCATCTTCGGACCATGCTGGCAAAAAGTTATGGAATTCAAGTTGATTCGTCCAAACGTTCTCGAATAACACATAAATGTATTCTATGAAAAGCATGCAAAAATGGATGTGAGGCCAGTGTTTCCCCTAGGTTTACCGCTTTGGGGGGGGTGGGGTTCTGTTCCCTGGCGGGAGGCCTCCCAGTACGATCGAGGAATCTCGACCAGGCCGTAGCCCAACAGCAACACTAGAAGAAACAGACCCCAAGTGTTGGCCGCAGTGATGCCGATGGTTTGCAGCTCATACCTGATACAGAAAAGAAGAGTCAGTATGAACAGAATTTTGTGACAACAATGGAAAAATATTCTGGATTGGTTTACAGACCAGGAGAGGTGCCACTGAGGATGCACAGCCACGTAAATGAGAAGAGAGCCGAAGATGAAAAGGTATGTGCCATAATAGATGGCATTCTCAATGAGAGCCGTCTTGATCTTTCCAGTAATGGAGAATCCTCCAGAACGAGCATACGACTGCATGAATGGCAGAAGGAGCCTTGAAAGATAAACACTGTTTTTAACCACTATTCTTACTGCATTGTTATTTATGCATTATTTAAACCAATGGTCCACAGTAAATTTGTGAGCGATACTGTGAAAAGTGCTATTCGAATAAATTTGAAATAAACTGAACATGTTTTTCCTTAGGTTTACATATCTAAAATTACAAATAATATTTTGACAATATTTCAATGATTTAATTTGGCTTTAACACAATATAAATGCATTTTTCTTCTTCTTCTTCCATTTCTTCTTCCGCTCGAGTCTATGGCAGCCCATAGAACCACTTGTGGGAAAGTTGTGAAATTTGGCACACTGATAGAAGACAGTCCCAACATTAACCATAGCAAGTTTGGAGTCTATCTCAAACTCTCTAGCGCCACCACTTGTTCAAACTTTCACTCATTTATGCTAATAACTTTTGAACCATAAGGCACAGAAGGAAAATTTTTTTTCCTCTGATTCCTTGGCTCATGCCGAGTCGAATGGACACCAACAATGGAAAATTCAAAAATCGTAAGGATTAGTTTTTTCGCTATATTTAATAATTCGAAAAACATACTTTTTTGGACTCGTCCTATGCGGTTTGTCTGATTTTCACCAAAATTGGCTCAGATCATCTTCGGACCATGCTGGCAAAAAGTTATGGAATTCAAGTTGATTCGTCCAAACGTTCTCGAATAACACATAAATGTATTCTATGAAAAGCATGCAAAAATGGATGTGAGGCCAGTGTTTCCCCTAGGTTTACCGCTTTGGGGGGGGTGGGGTTCTGTTTTTTTCCATTTTAATTTTTCTGGACTCCTTTTTAATGGTTAAATTTAATTTTATTAATCAAACATGTCTATTAAAGAACAAGGTATAGACCTGTTCTATAGGATAGGTAACTTTAAATGACTTCTGTTGTAATCTGGCGCTATAGAGAAAATTAAAAATATAATGGTGGGGCGGGGGGTGCGCCCTCTTAAAGGGGTCCTATTATGCTCTTTAATGTCTTTATTTTGTTTTGGGGGTGTACTAGAACAGGCTCTCATACTAGGTTGTTCGAAAAACACATTATTTTTCACATATTTTACATTATTACAACACCTCTCTCCCCAGTCTGGCATGAACGGCTCAAATAGTTCCTGTATCAAATGAAGGCCCGCCTTCTGAAATACGAAATGTGTTGTGATTGGTTAGCTGGGCCAGTGTGTGTTGTGATTGGCACCACTCAGCGCCTGGTCGGGAAATGTCACGCCCCTTACCATAGCCGCCTGCGAGCTTCAGTGTAAATATTGCGTCAAAATCAAATCAATTTGAGCGCGGTTTAAAGTGCGTTCAGAGGAGAAGGGACAGAGAGGTGTGGAATAAAGGTAAATTATGTGAAAAATAATGCGTTTTTTAACAAACTAAGCATTAACACATGTTAGACTCCCCCCCATAAACACAATCAAGCCTATAAAAAAAAACAGTCAACCACCCCTTTAAGCATGACATGAGGCTACCAGTAGTGTTTCGGCGCAGTGCCACTTAGTGGTCAGGAGATATGAAAAATGGCTATTTTTGCTTATAACTTCTGAATGGTTTGGCCAAAAATCACAAAACTG
>NW_015558661.1:1753098-1760961 GCF_001515605.1 Sinocyclocheilus anshuiensis | reverse complement strand
CGGTATTTGTGATATCACAAATCCCGGAAAATATGTGTTGTAGTCCAAACGAGTCGTTCGTTGTAGTTTTTGTTCATTGTAGAAAGTGATTTCTGTTAAATAAAATATCATCTTTTAAAGGGGTGGTTGATTGCGATTTCACTTTTTTAGTGAAAAATAATGCGTTTTTTAACAAACTAAGCATTAACACATGTTAGACTGCACCCCATAAACACAATCAAGCCTATAAAAAAAAACAGTCAACCACCCCTTTAAGCATGACATGAGGCTACCAGTAGTGTTTCGGCGCAGTGCCACTTAGTGGTCAGGAGATATGAAAAATGGCTATTTTTGCTTATAACTTCTGAATGGTTTGGCCAAAAATCACAAAACTGGTCTCTTTAGATTCAGTGGATCATGTCGAGTCGAACCATAAAATGCTATATTTTACGAACGCATTAATGTATAGTTACGAAAATCGGTATGTGTCTTCGGCACCATGACCTGATGGTACTCAAAATGTTTGGTGGCGTTTGAATAAATTGGGCTATTGTAATAAAACTGGTCTCAATATTTTATTTGGGTCATGCAGAGAACATCATACCAATTATGCAAAAATTGGCTGAACTTCCTGTCCGCCATTTTGATTCATGTTGAAAACCTACTTTTTCGAACTGCTCCTAGTTAGTCTGATTTTCACCAAATTTGACTCGGATCATCTTCAGACCAAGCTGGCAAAAAGTTATTTCATGTCGATATACGAAACGGTTTTCATTTAGTGTATCAACGAATTTGCTGGAAAGATGCCAAACTGCATCTGAGGCTGCATCTCTGCAAAGTTTTGACATATTGACACCAAACTTTGTGTTTGCCATCATTACCTCACACAACACACCACATCAATTTGATAACAGCGCCACCTATTGGTCAAAAGTGATAAGCCATTAAATCATATTACAAGAAGTTGTGTTTATGATTTTTCAGCCATTTTGCTTCAAATCATCCTAAACTTTCTTTAATTACTCATTGTTGCAGTTGGTCTGATGGTCCATGCCATGCTTAGCACCTTATTTTGCCTTTGGAGTGCTTGGCCCCTTAATTGCTGCTTGCAGCTATATTTTTTATTATTATTATATTTTATTTAATTTTTTGGAAGGGACACTTTACTTGGGGGTCCGTGGCATTATTATTAAATATTAGTGTTATTACTAAACAAACAAAATAAGAAATATTACTAGCATAAATTTTCACTGTAAAATAAATTAGGAAAAATAATAATAAAATTATTAATAGTCATCATAATATTTATAAGGAATACAAATGATATATATATATATTTTTTTTTTTACGTACAAATGTAAAATTACAATACTAATTTTCATGACTATCTTATTTCCTTCATTTTTGCCCTGTCCAAATACCCACACTTGTGGTCTTTGCACTTGACCACTTATATGACGCATTTCCTGTATTTGGCCCAAGTGTTCAAGTGAGCATGAAAACCACAAGTGTTACCTGATGGGACACACTTATAGTGTTGTAAAAATGCAATTTTTACAGAGCTTTATTTTTTATTTTCAATGCTTTGCATTTTAAAATAAACTTCTAAAATGTCTGTTCAGTAGTCCCTATAACAGATGACAATTTCATTTGTGGTGCTTCTAATTAAGTAATAAAAAGCTGTTGTACAAAATAAATATACTCATCTTTGCACCAATAAAATGTGTAACACTTTGTTTTACTACCAAATTATATGTCTCTAATTAAATATCTAATTATTATTCATATTTAACTTACATTGGAGAGTTTTCCGTGACCTCTTGCGAGATCTCGGCAAAAAGTCTTATGATTTATTTCCAGAACATGATGGGATACACTAAGCTTTGAATACTGCTCTGTAGCCAAGTGTGGGCTTAGTGTGCGTTAAGGGCACTGCGCTTTGGCATTTTTAAGAACTGGGACAGTCTTGCACACTTGCTTCCTGTCACGTGCACGCACTCTCAAGTGGCCAAGACCACAAGTGTGGGTATTTGGACAGGGCAATTCAAACATTTTATATTGGTGTAAATCCAGGAGCCGTTAAAGCTTCTTTTCTGTTGACAGTTTGAGAAGATGGTTGGTGCATGTTGTATTTCCAAATGCATGTTAAAAGTGATCCAAACTTGGAGCACAAGCAGAGATGAGTTAATGTAGAACAGCATTTAATGAGAACTGAGCTGCTCAAAGAAACCTACAATATCTCTTTTTTATCATTTATCTAAACAATCTAGTAAACAATTAATCTTGCAGCCCTACAACAGACTTGTGTAGTAACAGTGACAAATAATTATCAGGAAGATTTAAGATGACATTATCAAGTTTGAAAAGGACAAAGCTTTCTCACCACGTAAGACACTGTGAGGTCCAATAAACAACCCTCCAGAACACGGGCATGATGCCATCTGGAATGTAGCTCCATGGTTTATAGCACACTCTTTGGGTGCTTTGGAAAAAAAAACAGAATATAAGTTCACAAACATGCAATATAAGAGTTTTGTGCTCAATCATAACAGGCCTAACTGAATATATGGGCTGCAGGTGAACTCATAGGTCTACCTTTTACTGGGTGAGATGGAGGTATTTGGAGTTGTCTGGTTTGAAAGGACAGGGCTCACAGAGGGCGTCTGGGCATGTGCTTCGTGATCAATTAAACACTGCTTGTAGATTGTCTGAAAATCAATTACACAAGTTGCCGAGTTGCATCAGGAATGAACTGCACTGGACACTTCTACAGGGCTCTCAAGTCTCACGCATTCACCGTGAGACACACGCATTTCAACCAGTTCACACGCTCTCACGCCACACCTTGTATTTCTCACGCCGAGAAGTAAAGGATAATTTGTCCCGCTATATATACAATTAATAGACGAGGCGCAGGCATACGGAGGGAAGTTCTCTGCTGAGTTCATAGCTGTCTCAGAGTTATACAGAGTTAAATGCCACCTACCAGCCAATCAGAAATTAGAATGTTGTTGTTTTAGAGTAAATTAGGTGATCCTGCTGCAAGCGCGTTCGTTACCAAGCAACATAGATGCGTGCACACACTTCGTACTTACGCTTCGTAAGTTGAAAGAGCAAGATCTGATGAATGCAACATTTTTTTTTTAGCATTTTGATTTTACGATTCCTGGAAGTAATCACTTACCTGTGATCAAAGATAGTGAGAGCTGACATTGGGAAGCCAAATTCGTGCTAAATTATTGATATAAAGTCAAAACTCCAACTGCTTTGCAACCAGAAGCTTTAACTTAGCTTTGGCTCCCAGAAACGAAGGAAAGCGCTAGAGATGTTATATCAATTGGTACATCTGATAAAAGACAGACAAATTCATCCAACTAAAATAAATTGTTTTATATATTTTTTTTTAAAGTTTCAAAAATACAAAGAAATTTGGCCCCAAACATGCCAATGCCAGTATTGCAGAACTTGCCCTGAGTATGTCAAGCTGTGTGTAGCCCACACACACACACACACACACACACACACACACACAGCTTGACATACATCCGCATGGCAAGTTCTGCAATCCTACTGTGTATGTACAATGAGTACTGATGTTCAGTTGACTCGTTTGGGGCAACATTTCTTTTTATTTTTGATACATTTGTATTTTTGAAATGCATAAATCTATTTATTTTATTTGGAGTGAGTGAGTGAGTGAGTGAGTGAGTGAGTGAGTGAGTGAGAGTACATACACATTTCAGCTTATAAATGTTTTTTTTTTTTCTGTTGTGTTTGTTGGACATTTTGATGTCTTGATGACAGGTAAAGGGCTCTCATATAAAGCACTGTGGCTTCCCTACTCTAATGCAGATGCAGAGAGAGTTTTCTGCATGGTGGGTTTGAACAAAACCATAACTAGAAACAGTTTGACTCTGGATGGAACGCTATTATCTATCATGATGGTGCTTTATGTGGGAGCCCTCTACCCCTGTCACACACACACACACACACACACACACACACACACACACACACACACACACACACAGCTTGACATACATCCGCATGGCAAGTTCTGCAATCCTACTGTGTATGTACAATGAGTACTGATGTTCAGTTGACTCGTTTGGGGCAACATTTCTTTTTATTTTTGATACATTTGTATTTTTGAAATGCATAAATCTATTTATTTTATTTGGATGAATTTGTCTGTCTTTTATCAGATTTACAGTTGTTATAATTTCTATTTGTGCTGGTCAATTATGAACAATAGGTGAAATTAGACTGCTAGCAAAAACTTGAGAGAATTTGGTTGATGCAAATATTTGAGTGGTCCACCCCTTTGTGTGGACCCTCTACTAACAGATGTAATCTCACTCCAAACTTTTGCTATAACTTGAGAGCCCTGCTTCTATTGAGTGGGAGCCACACTAACCGTGCTGACATCCAGGGGAAGAATGAAGACGATGAGAAAGCATAAATACCAAGCCAGCAGTGTGCCAAAAAGAACCATGCGCTGCTGCTTCTTGAAGTCGCCATAGCGATGCAGGAGGAAGAGAGCCAGGAAAAAGACAACCACAATCTCTATTCCCAGCGCTGCCCCGCTCATAGTGCACACCGCACTCCTCTCACTCTTCCAGGGACTGAGAACAACTGCAAACAGAGAAAGACAAAGACCAAAACACAAATGACATGCAAAAAGAAACAGTTAAAAACCACATTAAATGAAAGTTGGGATGGGGGATTTAAAAAAAAACTCCTCCCTTATGTTTTAATAGACAATAGCCCGTAGTTTGTCAATTTCTGCATATTTTAAGATTTTTTGACAAAAAAAAGTGGAAAATACTACCAATAAATCAAAATCTACACTGAAGACAGTACAAATTTACATAATCTATAAATAATTGTGTAAACTGCATTTTAGCATACGGTTTACGGTTATGATATCGTATGCATTATTTCAAATACTTTTTTTATTTGACGTTAACGTGATTTTAATGGATAACAGATTTAGAGGTTTTTTTTAATTAATTTATTCGACTGAACTGTTTGACAAATGGAGCGTTTTATATGGTTACAAAACAAATGTGCTCTCAACAAGGTAAAACTGCTCCTTATTAAAATATGTAGGCTACTTAATGTGACTCAAACAATTCATGACAGCAGTTTCTGCATCTCAGAGACTCTTTTGTTTTTCCTCATTTGAGCGTAAGGACTAATTATGTACTAATTTCTTTATTCATTCACGCCTGAATAACCCTATGCAGACAATCAAGTTATTTTAATGGCGTGATGGGAAGTAGTGAAAGGATTATTTCCGCAACTCGTTCTTTTCAGAGAGAACAGGTTCTGAGCTTCACAATGCGTGACACTGGAATTCAATTGTTCAACGAGTCATTGACTCGAGAATCGACTCAGACTGAGTGAACAAATCGCTCAGAGCATTGTAAACTGTAGAGACCATTTGCACCATGCTCACAATGCTTTAAGAAATCCAGCCCGACTGGTTTTGAATCGGGTTTTTAAACCAATTCATCAAAAAAAGATCCGACACATGAGAATGATTCGTTTACGAATCGGACATCGCTAGGATAAAGCATACGCATACAAGCCTAATACATTACGTGCAGGGCGTTCTTATTTATACACAACGGTTTGACTACAGCGCTTGCTTTCATCGCAAACAAATCTGTCAAACAAAAATCTCTAGCTGATCTTGCGCGCAGTGTCCGTGTTTTGCTCTGAATCATGGGGATCAAATCAATTCGCCTTACCTCAGATCTGCTGCAGAGAAATATGAGACGCAATAAACTTATATCCTGATTCATTCCCAAAGTAAAGACAACTCTAGAGCATTGCGCGATGATAAAATATTACCTGGAGGAAATCCACATTTCACTGATTTCCAGAAAACAAACGCCACGCCCCTGACGCGTCTTATGGGCGGTGGCCTATTTTCTTCTGGTCTACTGCGAATGAGTGCAAATAACCTGATATGCAATATTAAGTAGTTTTATCAGCAAAAAGGAAAATTACGACGGGCTAAAAACTCAAGTATCAAAGAAAAAGAAAAAAACAATACTTCAGATGTTTAGTTTTTTTGGGTCAGAAGCTTTAATTATATAGTTGTGTGTGATAATCAGTGTTGGGGTAACGCATTACAAGTAACGCGAGTTACGTAATCAGATTACTTTTTTTCAAGTAACTAGTAAAGTAACGCATTACTTTTTAATTTACAAGAGAATATCTGAGTTACTTTTTCAAATAAGTAACGCAAGTTACTTTTTTTTTCCAATTTATTGATTGACAGCTCTCCTGTCCCCATGTTGAGAGAAATCAGATGTTACTGTAGTTCCAAAATAAATATGAATATGCATTAATTCATCTCACTCACAAATAAAAAAAAAAACACAGATTCAGTATTCCTCAAAATGAATAAAAATAATGCAACTCAGAATATGACGCAAACCTGCAATAATTAAATGCTGAACAACACAAATATCCTTTATGTATTTAATCCCATTCTATTAACCAATGTCTTTGCTTGTGTAACTAATTACTGTTGCCAGAAAGTAATAAGTAAAGTAACAATATTACTTTTGAAAGGAGTAACTAGTAATGAGTAATATAATACATTATTTGAGTATCTAGCCTAACACTGGTAACAAGTAAACGTATATGTTTCAGAAATGTAGACTTCTACAAATTAAATGTGTAATCAAAAAAGCTGCTTGGAAAAAATTAGTACTTTGATTCTGCGAAGGCAAAGCCAGTCCTGTCAAAGTCCCTTTGAAGGATTTCTATAATCTTTGGTCCTGTAGAGGGAGCCAAAAACAAGAGGCCGTTTAGCTTGAACAGAAGTGAATGGCAGAGAAGCCTTAAAGGGCTTAACTAAACCCATACATTTTTGATCAGGAAATATTCCTGTGTCCCCCTTTCTCATAGCTACAAGGTGTGAGTAGATAGGTCTCATCATTTTAAGGTAAATGTGCTCAAAGGTCTGAAAAAGCTGTGTGTAGCTTTAAGGAACGTCACTACCGAACACCTTTTTTTTTTTTTTTTTGCAATTAAGCATTTTTGGGAGTTATTCCATAACATTTAGTTTTTATATGTATACCACTATTCAGAACTGTGCTAGCTAACCATGTGCTCATTAGCATCTTTGATCTAGGTTAAAAAATGTCACTACCAAAACAGTCACTACCGAAACATTTGGTGGAGTTTTGGTAGTTTTTTTTTTTGGGGGGTGTTATCCCATTGAATTGTCACTACCGAAACATGTCATCATTTAGTGTTGTCACAGTACCAAAATTTCAGTATTCAGTTAAAATTCTGTAATGTGATGTTGCTACCAAAGCATTACTGTCACTATCGAAACATGGGATGTTTCGTCAAAAATAAAGTATACTGAATTATTAACCAAGATGTTTTGATAGTTTTTGGTTCAATGTATATTCAGACTAATGAAACCTTCATTTTGAAATCGGTATGATCAACTTTTTGCCTTTTACAAAAAAAAAAAAAAGGATTCAAAATACAGCAAATCTCATAAATTACAAATGAAATAGTTAAAAATGTATTTGTTATTGATTCACCTCTGAAAATGTTTTAATAAAATAGCAAAAAATACATTTATAATCTAGATGTAAGCAAAATCTTAATAGGTCAATATAACCCTTATAATTAAATTATTATTACTGTTTTTCGGTAGTGACAAATTTGGAGAGAGGACAAATATTCCAAAACTTCTGAAAAAAACAATATGAGAATTAATTGCACAATTAGTAGAAATGTGTACCTTGGATATTATACAATTTGCATACATAAAAATTATTTGGAAAAAGATGTTTCAAGACGTTTCCAACTCTGACTTTGGACCAGTTATGCAGAATGGTCCATATA
>NW_015558661.1:1750851-1752398 GCF_001515605.1 Sinocyclocheilus anshuiensis | reverse complement strand
CATCAAATTAAATGATCAAATTTCTGCCCACCAGCTAAAATCATTTATATTGTCAAGCACCCAGAAATATTAAATCTACAGCGCATGCTCAGTAAAGGGTAAACAAACAAGCGAAAATGGCGATTGGCTTTTTAAATGGAAGGCGGGACTTTTAGTCTCTATCAAAAATGCGATTGGCTCGTTCAGCTGCAGGGAGTGGAAAATCTCCACCTTTTGTAATTTCTCTGCTTGTAGTTTCGCTGCACAGCTGGATACTATTGGCACTTGAGGTCCAAAAGCACGACTGCTCGCGTGGTACAAGAACTTGTCGGGACAGACAAACAGCACACAGTTGTTTGAGACAACAAATGTAACAGTACTTGGGCTGAACTGTTTGTCTCGATTTGATTTAGGCGTCCTCAAGGTAAGATTTGTCGATCAAAATGAGCCATTCCATGTAAGTTTGAAACACTACAGTATGGTGGTGTGGCGATTTGTTGAAATAATGCCAAGGGTTTCACTCACGGGTCCACAGTTTTGTCTTTTCACAATCATGGCTGATGGCTCATTTATGAATGAATTAGTTTGACGCGATTATTTATTGTTTCTCCAGATTAGACAATATTCTGAGTTCATTGTGTCGTTTGTAAACGTAACTGTATTGTTATTGTATTGTCGTAGTGCTAGTAGTATTGGTATTGTGTAAGTAGTACGTACTTTTAAATTATACTAACAATAACTCGTGTTGTAAATAGCCCTAACATATACTAATACACAAAAGTATGTGGACACCCTCATGTCAGGTTTGGACAATCCAGTAAAAAAAAAAAACCTTAGTGCTAAACCACAATGACATTCCAGAGAATTCTGTGCTTCCAACTTAGTTGCAGCAGGTTAGGGTCTTTTATGTTCCTGCAGGACAATGTCCTTGTGCACAAAGTGAGGCCCATATAGAAATTATTATTTACCGAGTCTGCTGTGAAAGAACTTTACTGGCCTGCACAAAGCCAGACCTGAAGTCTGTTGAACACATTTGGAAAGAACTATAACTCCACCAAACAAAATTGAACCCCGTTGACTTTCATTTTACACTCATAAAACCTTTTTCAAAAACTATTTTGGTAACACTTTCTATGAAGCCCATATTTATAATACATTATAAGGGTATTCTTAAGGCATTATAATGAATGCATAATGCATTATAAAAAACCTTATAATATGCTATATCATCTTATGAATATTCATAAGAACAGTTATAATATTTACTCAGTTTTATTATTTACTCATGTTTATTTATTAAAACATAATTATGCAAGCTAATGATGTAGTTGAGTAATTTTGCAGTAAATAGGTAAAGTACCACATATCCTCAAACGCATACAAGGCTTATGTATTGTATTACATATACAAAAGCTCTCTCTCTCTCTCTCTCTGTGTGTGTGTATGTGTATATATATATATATATATATATATATATATATATATATATATAATGCCAATAAACTATTTTAAACTGAGATTGAGAAGCACATACAAGAAAAATATTCTTGTTAGAGGTAGAATTACGT
>NW_015558661.1:1742312-1750723 GCF_001515605.1 Sinocyclocheilus anshuiensis | reverse complement strand
GTATTGTGCGTATAGGGAGGATCGGCTCTGTACATATATATATATATATAACTATTACTATAACTATTTTAAACTGAGATTGAGAAGCACACACAAGAAAAATATACTTGTTAGAGGTAGAATTACATTGTACATTTATTTGACTTCATATTTCATACATATACAGCGCAGTCGGCAAAGCTTTCCAAACCTTCAAATCGATCCTGTGATCAATACCTAAATATATAGTAAATATTATAAGATGACAAAAAGATAAGCGGGAACAGTAGAACGTGCACACTCGCGTGCTCTGTACGCTGTTTTCGTAGTGGGAACGCTAAACTAAGGGGAAACATAGGGGAACAGACTTCGACACAACAGTCCATATACTTTTGTCCATTTAGTGTATGTGGACATCTCCAGCTCTTGACTACTCCAGTGATTTTTGTCATTGTCGTGTTTTTGTCTTCCAGTAAGTTAGAGCTTTCAGTAACACTCTATTTTACAGTGTCCTTGTTACACATATTTACTATAGTAATAACAGTAAATTATCCATAATTACAAGCAGCTAATCCTAAACCAAACCCTAATCCTAACCATGATTATATAAGTACATGTTGTTAATTAATATTACTTAGTACTTAAATGAGTAATTACACTGTAACAAGGCCATCTTAAAATAAATAATGTAACAGAAGTTTTTGTATTGTTTTATTTTCATATATCAGTAATGTTATTCGCAATGCTACCACAAATAGAAACAAAATGTATGAGGCCTTTTCTTTGGGCATCATCTTTTTTTTTTAGTGATGCACCTGAACTTCAGCAACTGAAAATATGAAAAAAAGGATTGATTGTTGACCAAAACAATGACATTTAATTAGCATTACTCCAATGGCAGCATTTATTTCATGCATACCTTGGATAAACTACAAGTTATGACATGTTAGGAGTGTGGACACGCTTCACCGTGACAAAAAACGATGCTAGGAGCAATATAGAAAAATTGCTTGTCTAAAATATTGAGAGTCAAGTCTATTCTCTATTGTATAAAAAACTTTACTACAACTTTTCATTTATCATCTGAGAACACAACATCCTAAACAGCATAAAGATTGCAGTTCTGTGGTTATTTTATTACAGAAACGTTAGTTTCAGGTTTTGTTCTTTGGCTAAATGGAAACATTAAGTTTGGTTTTCTATAAAAAAAATAATTTTGAAACATCACTAATGTTTCTATTTATTTTTATCCTGATCCTCATGGACAGCCCAGCCCTCATCACAAATGGAATCACAAACAGTCGAAAAGCTTCCTGATCCTCCTGAAGAAGTAAGTCAAATGATAAGTGTGGCCATTTTGCAGAATGACAAAAACATCTGCATGTCCACCTTCTTTCTCTGCCTTTCTCCAACAGGTTTTACTTCCAGAAGGTTGGAAGCAGATGCTGCCAAAAGAGCAGCATCTCTGGGTCAGTAAGGCTCTCTTTAGCAGAGACGCATCTGGGAAGTTAAAGCTGACTGAACCTCTGCAGCTGTGGTGCTCACCTCCAGGACCCCAGTTGTTGTATTCACAGCCTCCTCCTTTTCCTGACCCGTTCTTTCACAGCAGGCTGTTCCTATGGATGCCCTGCCGCATGTGGGCATACAGGCTGCCGTGCGCGAAGCCCAACTGCCGTCGTCTTGGCAATCATTTGAGGCCTTGCGGACTCTACAACACTGTCCGGAGGGTTTTGGACATGAGTGGGTGGTATTTCATGGTCACTGAGTACCTGGAGTGCTGTTCCTGCAGGAAAAAGGTGGCAGGCTGGTCGCAAGACATTCTGGATCAATTGGATCCCATCCATCGTGAGAAATTCCCAGCAGTGTTGACTTACAGGTAAGCAGAGTTGTTTGACAGTCAAGATATTGTTAATATTGGTTTGATTTTGTGTTGTGTCTTTTGTTTAAAGGTTGTCTTGTGATAAGGAGCTTGTTAGACTGATGCGGAGCCAGACACCAGGGAAGAGTGTGATGTCGCTGTATCGGCACCTTTGTGTGCGGCACAAAGAGCAGTGGCTGGCTCAGTCTGCAGAGTATCTCTCTGTACTCGACAAGTTTCAAGATCTCAGCGCTGTTACTGCCAGGCTGCCGCAGATGATGCCAATGCCATCTCCATCGTTGCTGTTGACGGTACATGCAAAGGATGTACTGACACGGCTCGGAGAAATGAAGGCCAGAGTCACTTCCATCTATGGCTCCATCCTGAAAATGGTCTCCACCAAGAAGGTGAGCAGACACAACTAAATGTTATGCATTTAATTAAGTATTTGGATTAATACATACACTACCATTCAAAATAAAATAAAAATTATTTTATGCTCACCAAACATTGAGATTTGAAAGCTGAAACATCTGAAAGCTGAATAAATAAGCTTTCCAGTGATGTGTGGTTTGTTAGGTAGGATAAGACAATATTTGGCCTAGATGCAACTATTTCAAAATCTGGAATCTGAGGGTGCAAAAAAAAAAAAAATCTAAATATTGAGAAAATCACCTTTAAAATTGTCCAAATGAAGTTCTTAGCAATGCATATTACTAATCAAAAATTAAGTTTTGATATATTTACGGTAGGCAATTTACAAAGTATCTTCATGGAACATGATCTTTACTTAATATCCTAATGATTTTTGGCATAAAAGAAAAATCAATAATTTTGACCCATACAATGTATTGTTGGCTATTGCTACAAATATACCTGTGCTACTTATGACTAGTTTTGTGGTCCAGGGTCACATATCATTTCCTGTTTTTTACATGTTGGTTTGACCACATAACTTTGTTCAAGAACTGTTAAAATAGCAGTTTTGTTAAAATACTGAACAAAATATTAGTTTAATTATTTTTCAAGAATTTCATTATTTTAATGAAGCTTTTCCACCTCACCAAAAATACCAAGATTAATTTTATTCCATAATAAAAATGGTCTATTTGAATCATAATATTTATTAATTGAATTTTGAATAAATATATATAGCTTATATAAATCATCCAATGTTTTTTGCATTTACCATTTTTCATCCATCTTTAGGTCACTAAGAAACACGATTCAGCTGTGTGGTCCACAAACATGGGGAATGAGAATGGGCAGGTCTTAGTATGTGTCCTGACACAAACAGTGGACGAGGGCCTGCTACCCATGTGCTCCGGCTTGATGGAACGTTATCGTCGAGCCGGAAAGCCTCCTCCACAAGTCCTCTATGTGGACCAGGACTGTTGTTCCACTATGGGCAAAAGCAAAGTGGGAGCCATGTTCCACGAGTGGGACCAGCTGGTCGTCAGACTGGATGCGTGGCAGTTTATGATGCGGTTTACAGCAGGCGTCACTTCAGAAAGCCACCTGCTGTACGGCCCCTTCATGGGACGGCTCTTCTCCTGTACCTTTGAGTGGGATGCTGAGGATTTAAAAAGACTACAAGAAGCCAAACGACTGGAGCTGCGACAATCCAAAGATGTCAAAGCATCCAACAAGCCCACGGCCGAAGAGTTAGTACAGCACTGTCGCCACCAGACGCGTGAGCCTCAGGTGACCAAGCAGCTCATTGAGCAGCTGTTAAAGGACTTCATGGGGGCTACAGACTTCATGGGTAACAAACTGTTGGACCAGGAGAGGATGGAGGAAATCTGGCGAGCCCAACAATGCCATCTTTTATGCATTCAGGACCCTCCAGGAGTACAGCTTTACAGAAAGATTGGAGAGGTGACCAGAGGAGGACTCATTCTGCCCCTGTATCACTGTGCACGTGGCGTAGGATCCCTCGAATCATTCCATCAGCATCTGAATCACTTCATTCCAGGTTTGTAAGAGCCATAAATAATGAGTTATATTTGTGAAATGTCAATGTAGATTGAAATTATTTTTTACCTGCTCTTTTTCTCTTCTTTTAGGTACAAGTACAAATGACTTGCACTTCCATGTTTACCTGCTAGAAGGAGTAGTGCAGTGGAACGAGGCCCGATCTGTTGCTGTTGATGAAGGCAGTCCACTGCAGCACTACGTAAACCGTTTAAGCCAGAAGGTTTTAGGCCATAAACTGGTTGAGGATCACAACAGCCCAGAAGAGTACACTGGTAATGCATTGCATGTCTTTCGTTTTGTGTGTTTTGATTAAATTCTTCATATATACAGTATATGTGTATATATGTATATATATCTGTATATAAGGTCACATTAAAACTGACTGAAAAATTTGATTTTTTTTTTTAATCATTCATTATATTACAATATATTTATGTTTTAAGTACACAAAGAACAAATGAATTATTCAGAAAATGTGGAAATATTACTTTGTGTATATTTAGGAGACATAAAATGCTAGCTGAAAATTTTGCCTTTTTTATTGAAAATGTAATTCTCAAAAATGCACAACTTTTCAAATATTTGGGGTCAATACAGGTTTTTGTTTTTAGCAAGAAGGCATTAAATTGATCAAAAGTGACAATAAAGACATTTAAGAAGATTTACATTTCAAATAAATGCTTTTCTTTTGAACTTTTTATTCATCAAAGAATCCTGAAGAAAATTGTTTGTATAAAAATATTAAGCAGCACAACTGTTTTAAAAATTGATTATAATTTCATTATATTTTAAATTGTAATAATATTTGACAATACTATTGCTGTTATTGTATTTCTGCTCAAATAAATGCAGCCTTGGTGAGCATAGGAGACTTCTCAAGAACATTTAAAAAATCTTACTGACTCCAAACGTTTGAAGAATGGTACTTTGTCATGCTGTTTTATTTAGTCTAGGTTTTTTTTTTTGCTTTAATAGTTAACCAATGCATTTTTTGTGACATACTGTTTGCACAGGTGAGCTCATAGGGGTGGAGTATCTTTATTCTCAAACCAACAGAGTGTTGGAGGTCGACTACCTTATGGATCCCGATGCTCCTGATGGGAGTGATGATTATCTGGAGGGAAACCTGGAATATGAGGATTCGGACATTGATGACCTCAAATCACCACAGTTCTTGGAGCTCAGCCTCAAACCACTTCAGCCTATTCAATATCAGGCGGCACTTCTGCAATCACCTTCCTCCGGCCTCTCAACATCACAGCCGGATCCAATCGTGTCCTCCACATCTGGGCCCATAAAGGACGAGCCTACCACTGCAGACCAGTTCACGCCTCAGGGCATCTCACAGGAGGAGGATAATGTAAGTGGTGTTCACTGTAAAAAAAAAAAAAAAAGCGGTTCCAACACTTTACAGTAAGGTTCCATTTGTTATTGTTGTTAACAAAAAGTAACAATGAAAAATAGTTTGAAAGCATTTATTTATTAATACATTCACAAATAATACAATTATTAAAAAGTTGTATATTTAATATTAGTAAATGGACATGAACTAACAATGAACATTTGTATTTTTATTAACTAACGTTAACAAAGAATAATAAATACTGTAACAAATATACTGCTTACTGTTAGTTAATGCATTAACGTTAATTAATCAGACCTTATTTTAAAATGTTACCAATTTTTCTGCCATGTGTTTGTGTTTATATATTTATAAGACATTTTTGTAATAGGAAGTACTCTGTTTTTCTCAGGAAAAGTGCGTGGGGCCCAATGGTGTTCCTGGGTATAACCATGTTATTAACCTGGCCAACAGTCTGGTCGAGCTTAGAAATCATGGATTTGTCACACAGCGAAAGGTGGACGAGATTGTCGCCCTGTGGGATATGCTGTCAGAGCATGACAAAGGTGGTGTTGTCCACCCGGCCCGAGCCGAAGACACATTGTGCTTAAACAACAGTCATAGCGATAACTTTGTGACTCCATGCATTGATGGTCTAAAAAGGTACGTGTGCCAGAAGATTACATAAATGTTCTTTTTTAATCTTTATTGAAATTCCTTAGAAATAACTTGCGTTCCCTTTTCCATGGATTTGCTACAATGTCAGCCGTCTTGTCGCAGCCATTTGCCTCGCTCTTAGCCACATTCACCCTGCTGGTCAGACCATCGCTGGCTTCAGGGTCAACAGATGGGCTGCCATCCTCCACGACTACAACATGATCAGGGACATCGTCCAGGACAGCGCTGCCATCTCGACCCGGACACAGATACAGCTGCTTGAGATAAACCAACGGACACTGTGCCAGTGGTAATTGATTATTAATATGCAGCTGTATATTAATTATAATTACATAGATATTAAATACTGTATCATGTTTTCTGTACACAGGTACAATGCCAGGAAACAGAGGCAAGAACAGTTGGTTTTGCACCAGTGCACTGACAACATGAAGGCGTCTGAGCCTCTATTTCCTGTACAACACAATGTTCCAGAGCCCTTTCGAAATGGACATGTAGGCGATGTAATTAAAGTAGTGATCGGGGGTTCCGAGCCCTTTCAAACAGACCCAGAGCAAAGAGCTGCTGCCACCGGGCCCCCTAGTCCAAAGGTGCCTAGGACGACTGCTTGGCGACGGAGGAAGGCAGAGGAAGAGGCAGCCCAGCGGGGGTTACCCCTGAAGCGGCCTTGTGAACAGTATGTTTGTAAAAAGTGTGGCAAACCAAAGACAAAAGAATTCGGTCACAGCCAGTTCCGCGGCGTTCACTTTTGTGCCAAAGCCTCTGGAAAGACTGTAGAGCAGTGGATGGAGGAGATGAGGAGGGCAAAGTGAGCTAATATGGACATTAATATGGAAAATTTCTTTTTGTTTTTATTTGTAGATTCCATTGTTTTTATATACTTTGTTTGTAAATACTTTGATAGTACTCTTTAGGTGATTATTTATAGTTTTTCACTTACCGGTTTGTCATTTGTGAAATGGCAATAAAGGCCTTTTTATTCTCATCACAGTGGACATTTCTTTTTTCAAATGAACAGTTTTAATAATAATAATTAATAATTCGTTACATTTATATAGCACTTTTCTGGGTACTCAAAGCGCTTTACATGAACGGGGGGGGGGGAGTCTCCTTATCCACCACCAGTGTGCAGCATCCACCTGGATGATGCGACGGCAGCCATATTGCACCAGAATGCCCACCACACACCAGCTTATTGGTAGAGAGGAGACCGAGTGATGAAGCCAATTAGTGTATGGGGATGATTAGGAGGCCATGATGGTCAGAGGCCAATGGGCGAATTTGGGTTATATATAACGAACTGGTTGTTTCAATAAGTTTTGTGTAGTATTTTCTTTACTCTTTAATTCAAAATCTATGTCTAAAAAGGGTAATATTTCATGTATTTGAGGTCTGAGATGTGGGAACGGTGAAGAGAGAGAGGGCAAAATTTTGCATTTTAGGTCAGCATTGCCATCTAATCAGCCAATATTGTCTTAAATAGCCTGCACAGCACTTCATGTTTTATAACATGGGATTTTGACCAAATGTATTCAATCTTGATTTTTGTCAAATGTTGCAACAAGATTTTAGATATATGGTAATAAAAAATATTTTTAAAATACCTTAAAGTAACTACAAATGAGCATTGAACAATGAGCGTTTTACAACTTACTTTTAACTTAAAAAGTAGCTGTGACTTTCTCATTTCTCCATCCCCTCACGTTCTCATTTACAGTAAGAACACCTACACAATTAAATAACTGTACCTCTAAGTATCGCACGTTCCACTATCGGCCGTTCTGAACCCGCTCCCCTCCCCCGTCACTCGTTTACAGTAAGAAAACGTATTTGTATTAAAGTACTTAGTACTGTTGCAAAGACAAAATGCAATTAAAACTGAGAAACGTGTTTAACTGTGTTTAGATGTTTAACCTTTAATAGTTACAGACATTTAAAAGCACTCCCCCTAGTGTACAAATGTTGTATTACAAATGTTGGTGTTCTATACCGTTTGTCCCCTTTTCTGTTTCAAACCACAAAGAGAGATTTTTTTTAGATGTGCTGCTCTCATTCGTCCATATAATGGCAGTGAATACTGACCATTAAAAAGATGCAAAAGTATCATAAAAGCGCAGACTATAAAAACAGTTGTAATATAATGTGGCGAGTGCTAAAAGGTGAAAATGTTTTAAAGGTTGTTGCAAACTCAGTCATTAATCGTATAATCGCGACATGACCATTCGTGAGGGGCACGTGAAATGATTCTTACTTTTCTTGGTAAGAGTAAACCAGGGTGATTATTTTTTAAGTCAGCGAGAAAACATAATTGCGCCACTAGATGGTGGCAAGTGAATGTATTTTGAGTGTCATTTACACTTTTAATACTAATACACACCAAGGCTGCGTTATCTGATCAAAAATGCAGAAAAAAAACAATGTAGTGAATTACTGCTCCAATTTAAAATAACTTTTAAATCTATTTGAAAATATTTTAAAGGGTTAGTTCACCCAAACATTTAAATTAGCCCATAAATTACTCACCCTGAAGTCATCCTAGGTGTATATGACTTTCTTCTTTCAGACGAATCCAGTCGG
>NW_015558661.1:1736387-1742209 GCF_001515605.1 Sinocyclocheilus anshuiensis | reverse complement strand
GGAAGATCAAAGACAATTTTTAATATAACTCCGACTGGATTCATCTGAAAGAAGAAAGTCATATACACTTAGGATGCATCGGGGGTGAGTAATTTATGGGCTAATTTAAATGTTTGGGTGAACTAACCCTTTAAAGCGTAATTTATTCCTGCGATGGCAAAACTGGGGAAACATAATTACGCCACTAGATGGCGACAAGTGAGTGTCTTTTGAGTGTCATATATACAGTGTATATATATATATATATATATATATATGTATATATATATACTAAGGCTGCAATTATTTTATCAAAAATACATTAAAAACTGTATAAAAACAGAATATTGTGAAATATTATTATATTTGACCATTATTTCGTTTTAAAATAACTGCTTTCTTTTTAAATATATATTTTTTTAAATGTTATTTATCCCTGTGATGGCAAAGCTGAATTTTCAGCAGCCATTACTCCATTCTTTCATGAATAGAAATAGCAGGAATAGCATTTATTTTAAATAGATGTTTTTTTTCAGTGCCTGACATTTTTTTTTAATATTGGAGAGACTATCTCTCTTAAATGCTTCATTTTGAGGGGATTTATTCACTCTCAGGTCACCCTGAGTTTATATTGCTCTGGGCCCCTTACATTTTCAAATAAGTTTGGACAGGGATTGATGGGCTTGTTGCTCATTATTGGTCATATTCGTCATATTCTACACAACCTGTACTTTCTCCACCTTGACCTAACTATCACTGGCATCATGCTGATGGCTTTATTTATAAAAGCTACAGGCTAAACAACTGGCTACATTCAGCTTTGCAGATAAAAATCGTTTTAAAAAAAGGACAAATTATTGGAAATATATTAGAAAAATATATAGATAAGATATAAATCGTAACAGATTTTTAAAAATGCTTTTTAAAGCTTCAAATAATATTTTGCAACTATATTATACATGAGGATTTTAAATTGCACATGACTTTGGACTAGAGGCAGATATTGATCTTGACCTCACATTGAATGTTTCTAGTGGGTGTTCTGAGTTAAACCTTTTGAGTTTTGGTGTTCTCAGTGTTTTCACGGCCTCTGTTGTTCTGAAAGGAGAGTTTCGAGGTCTTTCAGTCTTTAATGCTCTTCTGTGAGGAAGGGGGCCGCTCTTTGCCCGAGGGGGAGGTTGTGTGCTGTCTGTGGGGGAGGGTTCGTGACGTGAGACCAAGAGCTCCTCTGCGTCATACCGAGCAGTCCAATCACACCTAGAAGAGGGAGAGCCACAGTTGCATATGATCTACAGCTCAGAAAATGTTAGATTAAACCTACACAAAATTGCTGGTTTGAAAATGTCCTAGTTTTAAAGGTTTACAGGTTTCAGTCAGCATGATTTACAGTCACATTTGATACAAGTCAACAGAAAAAGTGATTTATCCACTTACCACCTATGAGAAACATATCTGGGAGTCAGTGGTATATCTAGCTCTCCTCGGTGCTCTCTGTTCGTGCTTGCTTCGGCAGCACATATACTAAAATTGGAACGATACAGAGAAGATTAGCATGGCCCCTGCGCAAAGGAACCTGACGGATCTTCTCTGTAGCCCCCCTGTGGCCCCTGGCACACCTGGGGTCATTCCATGACCTTGAACTTCATGGTGGTGACCTCAAAACTCCAACGGGGCCACCTGTGGGGTTGTAAGGTGCTCATGCTGCTAAAAATAAAGAAATCACCAAAATTAGAACAATTCAGTAGGCGGGTCTAGAAGGCGGGTCTAGAAGGGTGCATAATAAGTTAGGTAGCCATGTGCTACTGGGGCATGACAGATGCATATTAAGTAGCCATGTGCTGCTTAAGAAGTGAGCTGCAGGCTGCTGTCAGAATATAATGTGATTAAAATCAGAAAATGTTATTATATTTTACTTGAATGGTCTGAATAAATAGCCTCAAATATTAAAATATAATTGTATTTGTATAAGTCTAAAATTATACTCAATTGTATAATTTATGAGGCAGTTTATTGTTTTTGTAAAACTGCTTTCATACTAATCCTAAATGTTAGTTTTATCAATCTTTTATCAACAGAAAAGCCACAAAAACTAATGACAACTTCATGCACTAGTTTCAGACCATGGCAATGTGATGACACTTAAGAGCATTTAAATAGAGAAATATAACAGTCTTTCTTTTACTGTTTTTTAGGTAGTACAGAATACAGAGCCGGCGGTTCATGTGAGAGGCCAGGAGCCCCTTACTGCCTCAATGCTGGCAGCTGCACCCTTAAAAGAGCAGAAACAACTCCTGGGTATGGAATGCACACACACGGTCACTTAAAAGTTAAAGTTGTGAGCAGTTTCAATCATGTTATACCACCTGCTTCTTAAACCAGTGATGGTAACCTAAATTAACAATACTCTTCAGTAGAGGGTGTAGTGCCGACACTTTACAGTGTCTATTTAGTGTAAAGCAGCATATAGTTATCATATGGCTTCAGAAGGCTTGGAATATAGCACACAATCTATGTTCTACTTCGTAACATGAGTAAAATGACCGAACTGTTTGCATCCTATACAGGTGAGCGGCTGTATCCACTTATCCAGGCCTTGCATCCGACTCTTGCGGGAAAGATTACAGGCATGCTGCTGGAGATTGACAACTCTGAACTACTGCACATGCTCGAGTCTCCAGAGTCCCTGCACTCCAAGGTTCACCTGCTCAAAACATGTACTCGACATTTAGTTTCAAAGATCAGATTTTGTTTGATCGCTGCCCTTTTCTGCACGGTTTAGGTCGAAGAGGCTGTAGCGGTGCTTCAGGCTCATCAAGCCAAGGAACTGTCGGCAAAGTGAGAGGGAGCTTGTAAGGCAGGTAATCTACTTGCATTCTTCTGTCTTAATATTTGGCCTTAAACGTGTACAATGCCAATTAATAACACATGCAATTGTCACACACAAATGCTGACCAACTCTCAAATATCAGATTTTGTTTGATCATTGCACTTTTCTGCACTGTTTAGGTTGAAGAGGCTGTAGCGGTGCTTCAGGCTCATCAAGCCAAGGAACTGTCGGCAAAGTGAGGGAGCTTGTAAGGCAGGTAATCTACTTGCATTCTTCTATCTTAATATTTGGCCTTAAACGTGTACAATGCCAATTAATAACGCATGCAATTGTCACACACAAATGCTGACCAACTTTGTTTAATTTTTGATGACACGCAAATTCGTGAAGCGTTCCTCATTTTTATTAATTATTATATAATAATTTACTGTAATATTTACTGTCTTTTGTACTGTATCTAGTGCAAAAAAGCCTGCAGTACGCAGGTCCGCCGCTGGATGGCAGCATTGCACTGGCAGTCTCACACTAGAGCGGCTCGCTCTGGCTCACAGCAGAATTTACACATTCAACTCGAATTTAAAGAAGTAATAGTACCAGAGACGGCTTTTTCTGAGCAACAAAAATGTTGTAAGTATTCACAGTGATTGCATTTATCATCCTGATGTTTCTTTAGACGATTTAATTTACCATATTTAATCTGAGAGTTGTTAATGTGTTAGCATCGGTAATGATAACTCTGAATCTTCGTTCCTTTCGAGTCAAACCAACATATATCGACAATAATTAAATCCAAATTAATTGTACAGAATAAATACTAACGTATAAAATAATTGAAATGGACTTACCATTAATATGTGTTGTTTTCGCATAGTTTGGGTGCCAAATTTGCGTCGTTTTCTTTGGCCGTTTGTAAGTTACCTGAAAACACAGAGCGAAAACAAGAATTAAAACACATATTTTAATTTACACCTAAGTTAAGTTACCACAAAAATCTGGTGTTACTAAATGTTATCGTATGTTGCTTCATAATTTAGGCCAGGACAAACGCTATTCTTCTGTCAGGAAATCTACCTTTCTATTTTTCGAGTACGTTACAGTGTGCGTCACGTGTCCGATCGTAAACAAGAGTCAGATTTCAGTTAAAAGTCAGTTTTTAAAAAAACAACAACATTATGCTATAGATTTGCGCGGTTGTAGTGCCAACTCCTTGTGTATTGCTAAACTCAAGGACTTAAATATGTAACTTAACGTTAAATGCGACTGGATGCCATATTATTTGTCAACCATTTTATTTATCTAACCGCCACATTACACATTCTTGACCATTTGTCTGCATATCAAGTATTGTCTTTGGAAACAAAAACATACATGACCTAATAAAAAGTGTAAGTTTGATATTTCTGAGACTTCATTCATTTAATTACCAGTGTTTTCACATCTTTTTGTTATTGGATCGATTATAGTATTTGTAAACTATTATTTCTAATTTGAATCTATAATTTTGTTGTAAAGTAAAATAATAACCGTCATTCTCATGTTTATGTTATCTATGACAAATTCAGAAGAGTCAAAGGTATGTTTTTGACCAAATATTTACACCAAAGCAGCTCAAATCATAATTGGTACAGACCCTACAAAAAGGAAAATAAGAAGGACAGGGAAGGAGAGGGAATGTGCTTCCATACACATCAAACACTGAAAGACCAATAGAACATTCTTGACATTATCATAATTCTAAGATTTTAAGAAGAATGCAGTCAAGGTTTTCAAATTATATCACCACCTGAGATTAGATTAACAAAATCTCAGTCACACTCTTAAGGAAATTATATGTTATATTCATATAATCGTTTTGTAGTGTCTCTATGATGCATGCAAAGTTGTTTATTTTTTGTTTAATTTTTTTAGTAAACAGACAGAGAATTGTCTATGAACTGTCATTTTTTTTCAAATTCTTATTTTAGGTCACATTACTGGTTCTGCAGTTGGTACAGATGCGTGGACTCCAAATATGGAAAACAGCCTCGTGTGCACAGTGTTTCGGCTTTATCTGCAGGAAGGACTGGTGCAGTGGAACAAAGCCTTTGCAAATGTCGCATGCAAACCTGCAAATCCACAGGTTTCTAGGCCACAAACTATAAGGATTACACTACTGCGGTAAACTGCATGGATAATACATTTACACATCTCTATTTCTCTGAGTTGGTAACAAGTTACTGAATAAGGACTATAAGCATCCTTTTGGCAATTTAGTTACTGCCTTCTTAGCAACCTACATAAAAAAAGACAGCTATGAAAATCATGTTTGAGGCATGATTGTATTTTATCTGTTGTAATGTAATGTCAACCATGGACCCTTTTCACAAGACTGTGATTAACGGTCATCAGCATCGTAAATCCTCGAAAGTTTTTCATATTTGCATTTTTTTTTTCAATGTTTCTACATTTATAACACTATTCTTTGTATTATATCACCTTTGCATCAAATTACACAAAAACAGTTAACGCTAATGCGAGGGTGTTTCTAATGCAGCATCTGTGGGAGGGACGGTAAATTTGGCATCGTTCTCTCTTCTGACAGCTTTTATCAGTCTCTCTCAATTTTTTTCCTTTTATTGAAAGTCATGAAAACACTATCGTGGAGTTTTTCTTTTGCTATTTGAGCAAATGGGAATGCAAAAAATATATTTGTGGTACTCTCCCATTCACTGCTATTCAAGTTAACCCAACTATGATGACTTCCGCTGCGGAGAAACCCGGAAATGTGAAAAAGGTCCATTAGTTTACTAATAAATTGCCTAAAATAAATAAATAAAATGCCCAAGGAAACGCATATCTTGCCAATGCTAATCCTCTTCCAGATTTGGACTACAAATAGCTTTACAAATGCTTGCATGTTATAAATTATTATAATCTGTTTTGAATTTTACATTTGTGATGAAAGTAACTTAAAGGGGTCATATGATGCTGCTAAAAAGAACATTATTTTGTGTATTTGGTGTAATGAAATGTGTTT